>NC_087358.1:10246273-10549304 GCF_030014295.1 Loxodonta africana | reverse complement strand
TATCTGCTTCCAAAGTACAATGGTGGAACAGGCACAAACTAGACATTTCTATTACAAATGGGAGAAATTGGAGGGAAAGAAGGGATAACAGGCACCAAGCAAGTCAGCAGAACACATACATTAGCCCTCAAGGATTGACAATAATCCTCTGTTCTCTGAGACCATTCACACAACAGCCCTGCCCTTCAGATTCAAGGTATTCTGGGTGGAGGCCTCTTGGCCCTGGGCTTCAGCTCCACCTTCCAGGTCCACTAGAACAGCAACTCTGCTCCCTTGGCTTTGGATGGCCCCATTCGCCTAGTCCATCAGAGTGGTGACTTTACCCCTGGAGACTCCAGAAGTTGTGGCCATATCTTTTGAGACTGAGGTAGCTATGCTTCCTGTTGCGCCATTGGCACTTGGTTGATATTTGTAATCTTTTTCATTTTAGATAGTTTAGTGGGTGTTTTGTGGTATCTCATTGTGGTTTAATCTGCATTCCCCTGGTAAGTAATGAGAGTGAGCACTTTCCCAGTTATTGGCCATTTGGATATTCTCCTTTATAACGTGCCTACTCAAGTCTCTTGTCCATTTCTCTAATTGAGCTTTCTGTGTTTTTCCTAACAAGATTTAAAACCAAAAATCTGTTGCTGTTGATTCCAACTCATAGTGACCCTATAGGACAGAGTAGAACAGTTTCCAAGGAGGGCCTGGAGGATTCGAACTGACGACTTTTTTGGGTAGAAGCCAATCTCTTAACCACTGTGCCACCAGGGCTCCATTTCAAGGAATATAACCTCTTTTTTTCAAAAGGGTACTGTTTCTCAGACTTGAGTGTGCATCACAATCACCCGGAGGGCTTGTTTATCTGGAAATGTCCTCATTGCACCCTCATATTTGAGAGACAGTTTTGCTGAATATATAACTCTTGGCTGGCAATTTTTTTCCTTTGAGGCTTTATATATGTCATCCCATTGCCTTCTTGCCTTCATGGTTTCTGCTGAGTAGTCATAGCTTAGTCTTATTGACTGTCTTTTGTAGATGACTTTTTTTTTTTTTTATCCCCAGCCACTCTTAAAATTCTCTATCTTCGGTTTTGGCAAGTTTGATTGTAACATGTCTTGGTGACTTTCTTTTGGGATCTACCTTGTGTGGGGTTCAATTAAGCATCTTGGATATCTTCTCATCTTTCATGATATCAGGGAAGTTTTCTGCCAACAAATCTTCAACAATTCTATTTTCTATTATCCCCCTGTTCTGGTACTCTGATGACTTGAAGGTTATTCCTCTTGATAGAGTCTCACCTAATCCTTAGGGTTTCTTCATTTTTTTTAAATTCTTTTAAGTGATTTTTCCTCAAATATGTTGGTGTCAAGTGTTTTATCTTCAATCTAGTTCTGACTTCCATTGCCTCAATTCTGCTCCTATGACTTTCTATTGAGTTGTCTAATTCTGAAATTTTATAGTTAATCTTCTGGATTCCTGTTTGCTGTCTATGGATTCTTGCAGCCTGTTAAATTTGTCATTCTGTTCTCTAATCTTAAGTTCCTCTCTTGCTTTGTCTGTGCGCCCCTTGGCTTGTTCTGTGTTTTGCCTGATCTTCCTGATCTCTCGAAAGAGCTCTGTGTATTAATCTTTTGTATTCTACCTCCAATAATTCCAAGAAATTCTCTTCCTCTGGAAGATTTCTTGATTCTGTTTTGGCTGCTTGCTGAAGCCATCATGACCTGCCTCTTTATGTGATTTCATATTGACTGTTGTCTCTGAGCCATCAATAAGCTACTGTATTTATGTTTGCTTACTGTGCCCTAGGTTCTTGTTTTGTTTTGATATGCCCAAATAGGTTGCCCGTGTGAGCTACTTTGATTATTGGCACCTTTGAAGCTCTAATGTCCTTCCACCAGGTGGTTAGAGCTGCTACTAGGTATGTGAGCCCAGAAATTCATTTAGTTTTCTTGTATGGATTCAGCTCAGGTATCCAGGTAGTCGGTCACCAAGTGTGCGGTGCAGGCTCTTATCTACAGTCCTATACAGGCAGGGGTGATTGATGTACACAGTTATCTGGCTGCAGTAGGGGGTCATGCTGCTGAGCAAGGCAGGGGGCTGATGACCGCCTGTCTGTGAGAAAAGTATGTACCTGTTCCCTACAGTGTGTGGGTGGGTGGGTTTTACAGCCGGACTATGGGCACCCAATGCTGTTGGCTGTAAGGACTAGGAGGCACCACTTATTCTTGGACCCCTGTCACAGGCTGCTAGGTATCAGGGGTGGAGCCACCAGTCCTCAGGCCCCTGATGTGGTTAGGTAACGACCCTGCTTAATAGGGAGAGTGGTGTCAAATGTCATGGACCCGCCTCTCCACCATATAGCTGATACAGTTGAGGTTAAACTTCAGTATACACCCTGGTGTACTGTGCTAATGAGGGCCTACGCTGTTGCAATGGGCCCACACAGGTCTATGCAGGGGTGAAAAGCATTCAAAGTCCATGGACCCCTTATGTCTTTGCCTAGGCAAAGGAGTTGTTTCTGCCCTGAGTTCCTGGCTTAGGGGAGTCAGCAGATTTTTTTCTTATTTATTAATATGCTCCCCCTCCAAGGCCAGGAGAATGACTCAGGGCACATGACAGGTCCTACTTCTGGCCCAGGGGACATGGCAATCTCTGAAGTTGGCTTGGACCCAGAGCAGAGCGAGAAGGGGCCAGGTAAATAAGAGAGAAGTTTTTCCCAAGGGGGTGTTTTTTGATCTGCGTGGTAGGACACATGTACTTAATCTTTGCCGATTGAGCATGCTGTTCACTAATTCTGGAGGCAAGAATGGACTCTCCACCACCCAGTCTCTCCCGGTGTGGAAAACACATGCTGAATGCCACTGCTTGCCTCACCTCACTTGTGCCAGTGGATCCAGCCTGCAGGGTGCCAGTTCCCGCCAGGTCAGGTCTGGGAACTCCTCGCTGCCTCTGAATCGTCTCTCCCTCCCTCTGCCACTCAGTCTGATTCATCAACTTTGCCTTTGATGTTCAGGGCTCCAAGGTTGTCATACATAATCAATTCACTTGTTTTATTGGATTTCTGTTGTGAGAGCAACCACAGGAAGCATCTGACTACTCTGCCATCTTGGCCCTGCCCCCAGTGCCACCTGGAGGGCTTGATAAAACACAGACTATTTCCCACCCTGCTATTTCCCATCACCAGAGTTTCCACTTCCATAGATCTGGGGTGAGGGACAAGAATTTGCACTTCTAACAAGTTCTCAGGTGATGCTGATGCTGCTCGTCCAGGGACTGTACTTTGAGAACCAAGGTTCTAGGGTGTTTTAAATGTAGCAGCAATAGACATTTTCATGTTAATATAGTACACAGTCACCTTTAAAAACAAACACCCAGCTTGTTCAAGCCTGGGGCATAAGCTAATACTCCCCCTCTCTGGAAGGGATGCAACTGGCCTACTTCAATAGCAAATGTTTCAATCTGTCTGAAATCTATTCATCTTCTTAGAATACTTGGCACATCTAACTAGCCAAGAGAACCAGTTGTTAATGGGAGATATCCACAGCTGGTGTTTTTTGATCTCAGGAAAACTTGCTTTCACCAGCAAAGACATGAGTTTGTAATCTGTAGAAGAACAAAAACACATAACTCTGAATGAAGATGAAAACCCATTTATTTCCACTGAATTCTGCTTCGTTAAAAAAAACTCTATGATGAAGTTAAAACAGAAATAACATAGAAATATGTTTATATAACTGCCTTTAACCTCCAAAGACCAAATAAACACATAAACATTTCAAATATTTCTTAGTCTTAACAAGCTTCTTATCACTGTTGTCATTTCAATCTCCAGAAATACAAACCACTATTAATGAACAACTGGCTGGTTTACTGTACTAAACAGTAACTGTATATCTCTAAACACAAAAAGAGTCAAACACCTACTACATTCAATGAATTCTGGTAGTGTGCTGTGTGTGTGTCTGTGTGTGCTTTTAAGGACTTGATTCTATAAAGCATCTCTTTCTTTCTGTTGAAAAGTCCCAAAACCTGCCATATGAAAGCATACACACACACCCCCATATCCACAAGTGTGTATGTATATATATTAATATGCAATTTCAGGGCAATTACACCTTATTCTGAGAGGTCATGAGGGTCCACTTTAAACCATAACAATAAAACCTTTATGAACTTAAACTCAAGACACCATAGCTACCACCATCAAAAAAAACTAAGACTCATGGTTCAAACAGAGTAGGCCCTAGGAATTATTGTGGTTTGTCGAGTCACTAATAAGAAGGACCTAAAGAAACTGCGATTAGTGATCGGAAATAAACGAACATGGGGAGGCTCATGAAGGTGACTCCTTTGAGAATGTACTTCGGAATTACGCTCAGTGTTTACAATGAGTTCCAGTTTATCTCACCAAGTCAGGAGAGTCTTTGCGTGAAATCTGGAAAGGATTTCAATAACAGTTAAACCAAAAGGATGAGAGACAACAGAGGGTGAACCCTCAGTAAACCAGAAATCCAAATAAGAATACCATCACATTTTCCAGGAATTATAGTTAGAGGCTTTACTATATTGGGCCTTTTTTCAAAAACCTCTTCATGCTGAGTATAAAACTGCAACGTGGTCCTGTGTCAGAGTCACACAAATCTAAAAGCCCATTGGTGGTCATGCCTGTGTCTTTCATGATCAAATCATCTATAAGGGCTCCTATTTTGAGAAACTTATTTTCTCTTGCTTCTCTGTCAGAACATGACATAAAATAAATATTGTCCTTCCGTATTTTGACCATGCCTTTTTTTACGGGAGGGAGTAGACTCGCCGTACTACGATCTCACCTAAATTTAAGTATATTTTTTGTTCCATCAGTTTTGTCTGTCCTATTTTAATAAGCAGTCCTTAGGGGAAGTAATGAATCCTAGTTATGTTAATGAAAGTGGTGAGACAAAATGGTGACTTGACACAGTCTTCAAGTAAACAGAATCCCTGATATTGCTGGAAAGTACTATGTTATTTTGAGGAAGTGAAAAGAAAAATCTGTGACCGCTTTTACTTATACCCTATAACATGAGCTTTGGCTCTGGAGTCTCTTAAGGCATAAAACCTGGTAGGCAGCTTCTTTTATTGGTGGCCTGCACCTCTGACTTGTATATAAGAAAAAAAGAAATAAAATACAACATTTAAATAAAAATATTAAATCACTTTGTGAGAACTTGAAACTATTGGTGAAGTTGGGAGAAAACCCAAATAAACTAACACCCACTAACACCTTGCATGTGTAAATATTTGTTGTAAGAGTTAAAAAAAAAAATACAATATAGTTTATACAGTGCAAAAACTACTGGAAAATGCCATTGGAATAGACTTGACATCTTGGTAGAATCACAGTGCTGTCTCAAAAATAGTTAAGGCTGAGGGCTGTCCATTGGAAGTGTTCATTGCCACATGGCCATTGTGAGTAATATCTGGATAATTCCTTTTGAAGTACACCTGTTTAAAAAAAAAAAAAGACAATTAAAAAAAAACACATTTCAAAGGCCTCCTCCCTAAGGTGATAGATTTCTATGTCCACTTCTTCAGGTAAATCAAATCGTATCACTGGCTAAGACACAATTAAAAAAAACAAACAGGTATCCATTTATCCTATGTAGGAATGAGCCTCATGAAAACCCTCAGCAGGGTTGGGTGGAATGCCAAACAACCTGTAGATCCACCTTAGTTCTGATTATCCTGATTCACAGACCTATCACTACATTAAATTGATAAGTGAGAATCATTTTACTGACTCAAAACCCAGAGATAAATTTAAAATGGTGACAAAAAGGCTGGGACATCTAGCGTCTAAGCAAAGGTTTCTCATTTTCACACATAAAATGCGTACAATGGATTTGGATGTTAATATCAGGTTGTAATCCCTATATTTTATAAACTATGACTGACAAGCATTGAAACCCTGGCGTATATGTATGAAACATCCCGGTATTTAATTTGTGCGGCAAAGCAGATATAGGGCCCATAGAAATGTGATCTGTGGATAGTGGACCACAAAAATGAAAGGAGAGGCAAAAGCTTTCACAATGACTCAACCAAGCCACTTCTCTAAAATGTAAGATGATACCAAATAATAGGACAATTCTGTGCAAAGCCTTTGAGTTCCTGAATTCTACCAATTTCTAGCTGAACTAGAAGAGATACAGGTTTTCTGATAAATGCATAATCAGGACATAAAGGAAATGAAATGCTGTCAAGCCTCTCTGTTCCACAATCATCAGTTTTTAGTAGCTGTATCGTATCTCAGCTCCTTGACAGATGTGCATAACAAAATGAAATAATGTCAAGACTTGTGAGCTCTTATCTCAAATGCGTTTGGGTGAAAAAGGACTTCAAATGTAATTTTTCCCCCTGAAAGAAGAATGTGAAAAGTTTTGTTTGAGTCTTTAAAACAGAAAATGCACCATCTATCTTGACGCTGACATGTGTCACGAGCTGGGTCTCTTCGTCATTTCATTCTGGATCTATTTGATAAAACCTGGCTCCAAATATATTTGTGGGTGCAGTCAACAAAGTTATCATTGGAGATAGTGAACTTCATATACAAAAAAGAAAAAGTGTTGATATACCTACCTACCTACATATTAAGTGTGGCTTTCTTTCTCTCTATTTGCTTGCATACTTGCTACTCCAAAAACCTCATTACGTATAAAATACTACACATTAAAATGTCACTTTGGGAGAAAAATAAGAAATTTTCCACTAATGCTTATATTGCACTGGTATTTGAGGAATCTGAGGCTATTTCCGATACAGTGCAAGTGTACAAAAATAAGACACTTTTCTGGTAATTTCATAGCATCTCTCCCCCCCACCCCCGTTAAAGCTAGCTACAGGGGTGTGGCCAAGATGGCGGAATGCTCAGATGCTTCCTGTAGTCCCTTTTACAACGATGACCCCAAAAAACAAGTGAATCGATTACATATGACAATCTAGGAGCTCTGAACATCAAAGACAACGTTGAGGTATTGGACTGAGCAGCAGGGAGAGAGAGAGGCAGTTCAGAAGCAGTGAAGAAGTGCCAGACCTGACCTAGCTGACACCCTGCAGGCTGGACCATTTGGCATACGTGGGCTGAGACAAGTAGTAGCACTCAGGATGCGTGTCTGAGCGGCAGAGAGTCTGCACAAGCCTCCGGAGTCAGGGGGAAGAGGGGCTGGTTCTATGAAAGTTAAGTACAAGCATCTAACCTACCTGAAGGGACCAAAATAATCCCTCCCCCTCTGGGAAGTACCTCTCTCCCCCTCACCTTGCCCCCTCCCCACTCTGTTCCGGTGACTGTCTGGCACAGGCACAGTTCAGCAGTTGCCACACCCCCTGGGCTGAAAGTAGGATACCTCGCACTGAGCCAGTCTCAGACTTTGGGGAAGGAATAAATAAACAAATGAACAAACAAAAAGGGAAAACACCTGCTCCCCTAAGCTAGGCCCTCAGGGCTAACTGCACCCAAACCAGTCTCACTGCTTTAAAAAATCACCACACCCCCTAAGCTGGGAATTCAGGACAGCCACTGCCCTTCACCTAGGCACAGGCATAAGGGGTCCACAGATTTCTAATGCATTTCAGCCCTGTCTAGACCTGTGTGGGCCCATTCAACGGCGTAGGCCTTCATTAGCAGATAAAAAATATACCAGATTAAAAAAAAAAAAAAAAAATTTTTTTTTTTTTTTTATTTTCAACTGCAACAGCTAAGGGGACTGGTAGATTTGTGACATTTGACACTGTCCTGCCATTAAGCAGGGTCCTCACCCACCCACATCAGAGGCCTGAGGATTGGTGGCTTCACTCACTACAACTAGTTGCCTGTGACAGGGGTTCGAGAGTAAGTGATGCTCCCAGTCCTTAGAGCCAACAGCACTGGGTGCCCAAAGTCCAGCTGCAAAACCGACCTACCTACATGTTTCAGGGAGGGACATGCCTTCCATCCAGGCACTTAGGGGCAGCCATCAGCCCCTTACCTTGCTCAGCACTTAACCCTCTACTGCAGCCAGATACCTGTGCCTTCTCCAATTACCCCTATGTAGTCTTGCCTGTCTAGGATGTTAGGTGAGTGACTACACCACACACGCGGTGACAGACAACCTGGATACTTAAGCTGAATCCACAAAAGAAAACAGACTTCCGGGCTTACACACCTAGTAGCAGCTCTAACCAACTGGTGACAGGATGTCAGAGCTTCCAAGGTGCCAATAATCAAAGTAGCTCACACGACCAGCCTATCTGGGCATATCGAAACAAAACAAAACAAGAAGCTAGGACACAGTAAGCAAACATACCATAAATAAACATAATACCTTACGGATGGCTTGGAGACAACAGTCAATATCAAATTACATAAAGAGGCAGACCAGGATGGCTCTAGCAAGTGACCATAACAAAGAACCAAGAAACCTCCCAGAAGAAGTGGAGATCTTGGAATTACCAGAGGTAGAATTAAAAAAATTAATACACAGAACTCTTCAAGAGAATAGGCAAAACTCAAGACTAAGCCAAGGAACACACAGAGAAAACAGTAGAGAAATTTAGGAAAGCCATATAAGAGGAAAATGACAAATTTAACAGGCTGCTGCAATTCATACAGAGATAGTAAATAGAAATCCAAAAGATTAACAATAAAATTTCAGAATTAGACAACTCAATAGAAAGTCACAGGAGCAGAATTGAGGCAAGGGAAGTCAGGATTAGTGAGACTGAAGATAAAGCATGTGACACCAACTTATTTGAGGAAAAATCTGATAAAAGAATTTTGAAGAAACCCTAAGAATTATGTGGGACCCTATCATGAGTGACTGGAGTACCAGAACGGGACGGATAACAGAAAATACAGAGAGAATTTTTTAAGACTTGTTGGCACAAACCTTCCCTGATATCATAAAAGACGAGAAGATATCTATCCAAGAAGCTCATCAAACCCCACATAAAGTAGATCCCAAAAGAAAGTCACTGAGACATAATATAATCAAACTTGGCAAAACCAAAGATAAAGTGAGAATTTTAAGAGCGGCTAGAGATTTTTTTTTTTTAGAGATAAACAAAAAGTCACCTACCCAGGACAGGCAATAAGACTAAGCACAGACTACTCACCAAAAACCATGCAGGCAAGAAAGCAATGGGATGACACATAAATCCTTGAAGGAAAAAAATTGCCAGCCAAGAATTATATATCCAGCAAAACCGTCTCTCAAATAGGAAGGCAAAATTACAGCATTTCCAGATAAACAGAAGTTAAAAGAATTTGTAAAAACCAAACCAAAATTACAGGAAATATTAAAAGGAATCCTTCAACCAGAGAATCAATAAGATCAGATAACAATCTAAAACTAGAACACAGGACAGAACAATCAGATATCAACCCAGGTAGGGAAGTCACAAAAATAAGTCAAAGCAAAAACACTGAAAATAGGGAAACAGGGACATTAATATGTAAAAGATGACAATTAAAAAAAAAAGAGGGACTACTAAATAGTGTAGTCATAGAACTTTCACATGGAGAAGAAGTTAAGGCGATACCAAGAAATAAAAGACTGCTTTAAACTTGGAAAAATAGAGGTAAGTTTTAAGGTAATTACAAAGGCAACTAACAAATTTACACATCGAAATAAAAAAGAAAAACTTAGAGACTCAGAAAATAGAAAATCAACAACAATGAAAAACATGAAGAGAATACATAAAGAAAAATGACTCGACACAGAAAATTAAATGGAACAAAGAAACTGTCAACACCATGGGAAAAAAGACATCAAAATGACAGCACTAAATTCATATGTATCAATAATTACACTAAATGTAAATGGACTAAATGCACCAATAAAAAGACCAAGTGGCAGAATGGATAAAAAACACCATCTGTCTATATGCTGCCTACAAGAGACAAATTTTAGACTTAAAGATACAAAAAACTAAAACTCAAAGGATGGAAAAAAATACATCAAGCAAACAATCAAAAAAGAGCAGGAGTGGCAATATTAATCTCTGCCAAATTAGACTTTAAACCAAAATCTACCACAAAGGATAAGGAAGGACACTATATAATGATTAAAGGGTCAATATACCAGGAGGACATAATCATAAGAAATAGTTATACACCCAACAAGGCTCCAAAATACACAAAACAAACTCTATCAGCACTGAAAAGAGAGACAGTTCCACAACAGCAGTAAGAGACTTCAACACACTACTTTCGGTGAAGGACAGAACATCCCGAAAGAGGCTCAATAAAGGCATGGAAGATCTAAATGCCACAATCAATCGACTTGACTTCACAGACATATATAGAACACTCCACCCAACAGCAGCCAAGTATACTTTCTTTTCCTATGCACATGGAACATTCTCCAGAATAGACCACATACTAGGCTACAAAGGCAAGCCTTAACAGAATCCCAAACACTGAAATATTACAAAGCATCTTTTCTGACCATAAAGCCATAAATGTAGAACTCAATAACAGAAAAAAAAAAAAAAATCAAATACATAGAAACTGACAACACCTTGCTCAAAAACTACTGGGTTATAGAAGAAATCAAGGATGGAATTAAAAAATCCATAGAATCAAATAAGAATGAAATCATATCCTCCCAGAATGTTTGAGATACAGCAAAAGCAGTGCTTAGAGGTCAATTTATAGTAATAAATGCACACATCCAAAAAGAAGGCCCAAAATCAAAACGTTAACTCTACAACTCAAAAAAGCAGAAAAAGAGCAGCAAAAGAAGCCTATCAGCACCAGAAGAAAAGAAATAATAAAAATAAGAGAGAAATAAATGAAATAGAGAATAGAAAACCAATTGAAAAAGTTAACAAGATCAAAAGCTTGTTCTTTGAAAATATCAACAAAATTGATAAACCATTGGCCAAACCGACAAAAGAAAAACAGGAGAGGAAACAAATAACTCAAATAAGAAATGAGATGGGCAGTATCAAAACAGACTCAAATGAAATTAAGAGAATTGTAACAGAATATTATGAAAAACTATACTTCTTTTTTTTTTTTTTTTATACTTTGACAAATTTGAAAACCTAGAGGAAATGGTCAAATTTCTAGAAACGCACTACCTATAAATCAACATAAACCTAGGTAGTAAAACTAAATAAACCATTAACAAGAGATTGAAGAAGTAACTAAAAAAACTCCCAACAAAAAAAGCCCTGGCCCTGACAGCTTTATTGGAGAATTCTACAAAACTTTCAGAGAAGAGTTAACACCAGTACTACTGAAGGTATTTCAGAGCATAGAAAAGGATGGGATACTTCCGAAATCATTCTATGAAGCCAGCATAACCCTGATACCAAAACCAGGTAAGACACTACAAAAAAAGAAACTTACGGACCAATATCCCTCATGAACATAAATGGGAAAATCCTCAACAAAATTCTGGCCAATAAAATTCAATGGCATATCCAAAAAAAAAAAAAATTCACCATGACCAAGTGGGATTCATACCAGGTATGCTGGTATGGTTCAACATTAGAAAAACAATCAGTGTAATCCATCACATAGATAAAACAAAAGAACCACATGATCTTGTCAATTGCTGCAAAAAGGCATTTGACAATGTCCAACACCCACTCATGATAAAAACTCTCAGCAAAATAGGAATAGAAGGGAAATTCCTCATCATCCCAAATGGAGACAGTCTGAAAGCATTCCCCTTGAATATGGGAACCAGACAAGGATGTCCTTTATCACAACTCCTATTCAACATTGTGCTAGAAATCCTAGACAGAGCAATAAGGCAAGAAAAAGAAATAAAGGGCATCCAGATTGATAAGGAAGAAGTAAAAAGTATCTCTATTTGCAGATGGTATGATCTTATAGGCAGAAAACCCCAAAGAATCCAAAAGAAAACTACTGAAACTAATAGAAGATTTCAGCAAAGTATCAGATACAAGACAAACATACAAAAATCACTTGGATTCCTCTACACCAAAAAAGAGCACTTCAAATAGGAAATCACCAAATCAATACCATTTACAAAAGCCCCCAAGAAGATAAAATACTCAGGAATAAATCTAACCAGAGACACAAAAGACCTATACAAAGAAAACTACAAGACACTATTTGCAAGAAACCAGAAGAGACCTACATAAGTGGGAAAACGTACCTATGCTCATGGACAGGAAGACTCAACATTGTGAAAATGTCTATTCTACCCAAAGCAATCTAAAATAATGCAATCCCAATCCAAATTCCAACAACATTTTTTAACGAGATTGAGAAACAAATCACAAACTTCATATGGAAAGGGAAGAGGCTCAGGAAAAGTAAAGTATTACTGAAGAAGAACTAGGAGGCCTCACACTACCTGATTTCAGAACCTATTATACCGACACGGTAGGGTAATCAAGACAGCCTGCTACTGGTACAACACATACTTAAGCGAATGGAACAGAACTGAGAATCAGATGTAAATTCATCCACCTATGAGGAGCTGATATTTGACAAAGGCCCAAAGCGGGTTAAATGGGGAAAAGACAGTCTCTGTAACAAATGGTGCTGGCATAACTGGGTATTCATCTGTAAAAAAAAGAATGAAGACCCATACCTCACACCATGTACAAAAACTAACTCAAAAGGGATCAAAGACCTAAACATAAAATCCAAAGCAAGAAAGAAAAAATAGGGACAACACTAGGAGCCCTAATACATGGCATAAACAGAATACAAAACACAACTAACAATGCACAAACACCATAAGGGAAACTAGATAACTGGGAGCTTCTAAAAACCAAACACTTAAGTTCATCAAAAGACTTCAATAAAAGAGTAAAAAGACTACATATAGACTGGGAAAGAATTTTGGCTACAACATATCTGACAAGGGTCTAATCTCTAAAATCTATAAGATAGTGCAATACCTCAACAACAAAAAGACCAATAAACCAATTAAAAAATGGGCAAAGGATATGAACATGGTATATCAAAGAAGATATTCAGGTGGCTAACACATACATGAAGAAATGATCACGATCATTAGCCATTAAAAAAATTTGCCATTAGAGAAATGCAAATGAAAACTACAGTGAGATACCATCTCACCCCAACAAGGCTGGCATTGATCCAAAATAATAATAATAATCCAAAACAAAATAATAAATGTTGGAGAGGTTGTGGAGAGACTGGAACGCTTAGGCATTGCCAATGGGAACGTAAAATCATACAACCACTTTGAAAATCAATTTGGAGCTTCTTTACAAAGCTAGAAATAGAAGTACCATATGATCCAGCAATCCCACTTCTTGGAATATATCCTAGAGAAATAAGAACTGTCACCCGCACAGGTATATGCACACCCATGTTCATTGCAGCACTGTTCACAATAGCAAAAAGATGGAAACAACCTAGGTGCCCATCAACAGCAAATGGATAAACAAATTATGGTACATACACACAATGGAATACTATGCAACAATAAAGAACAATGATGAATCTGTGAAACATTTCACAACATGAATGAATCTGGAGGAAATCAGGCTAAGTGAAATTAGTCACAAAAAGACAAATATTATATGAGACTACCATTATAAGAACTCAAGAAAAGGTTTAAACACAGAAGAAAACATTCTTTGATGGTTACGAGGGTGGGGAGGAAGGGAGAGGGGAATATATTAACTAGATAAAACCCACTGCCGTCGAGTCAATTCCAACTCATAGCGACTCTATAGAACAGAGTAGAACTGCACCATAGAGTTTCCAAGGAGCGCCTGGCAGATTTGAACTGCAGACCTCTTGGTTAGCAGCTGTAGCACTTAACCACTATGCCACCAGGGTTTCCATTAACTAGATAGTAGACAAGAACCATCTTGGGTGAAGGGAAGAACAATGAACAATACAGGGGAAGTCAGCACAACTGGACTAAACCTGAAGCTAAGAAGTTCCCTGAACACAACCAAACAGAATAGCTGGGGCGGCGGTCCAGTGACCACGGTTTCAGTGGACATCTAGGTCAAGTGGCATAACAAAGTTTATTAAGAAAATGTTCTGCATCCCACTTTGGTGAGTGGTGTCTGGAGTCTTAAAAGCTTGCCAGCAACCATCTAAGATACATCAGTCAATCCCAATCCACCTGGAGCAAAGGGCAATGACGAACATCAAATACACAAGGAAAAGATTAGCCCAAAAGACAAAAGGGGCACATAAACCACAGGCTCCATCAGCCTGAGACCAGAAGAACTAGATGGTGCCTGGGTACCACCAATGACCACCCTGACAGGGAACACAAGAAAAAGTCCCTGACGAAACGGGAGAAAAGTGTGGGACAGAGCTCAAACTCACATAAAAAGACCAGATGTAACAGTCTGACTGAGACTGGAGGAACCCCTGAAGCCATGGCCCCTGGACTCTATGTTAACTCAGAACTAAAACCACTCCGAAAGACCACTCTTCAGACAAAGATTAGACTGGACTACAAAACCAAAAATAACACTCGTGAAGAGTGTGCTCCTTAGTTCAAGAAGATACATGAGACCAAATGGGCAGCTCCTGCCCAGAGGTGAAGTGAGAAGGCAGGAAGGGGCAGGAGCTGGTTGGATGGACACGGAACACCTGAGGTGGAAAGGGAGAGTGTGCTGTCATGTTGTAGGGATTCCAAGTAGTGTCACATGACAATATGTGTATAAAATTTTATGAGATTAACTTGAGCTGTAAACTTTCACCTAAAATACAATAAAATAAATAAAGTGGAACAAAAATAAAATAAAGTTAGCCTAATTTTATATGGCTACCTATATGTACTCTAAAAAGGCAATTTCTTAATGAAGCTGAAAACAACTAAAAAAACAAACAGAAATACATTTCACTTCCTGCTACTTGTTACCAAAAAAAACAAACCAGTTGCCGCTGAGTTGATTTCAATGCATGGTGGCCCCATGTATATCAGAGTAGAATTGTGCTCCATAGGGTTTTCAGAAGTAGATCACCAGCCCTTTCTTCGGTGGCACTGCTGAGTGTGTTCAAACTGCCAACTTTTTGGTTGGTTAGTGGCCAAAAGTATAACCATTTGTGCCAACCAGAGATTCCACTATTGCCTGATAGCTGTCTCAAAACAAGTCAGTTCCTTGTCCCATAAAGCTAGTCACATTTTACACAGTTGCAATATAACTTTTTATCAAGAGAATACTGATGTTAGCAATTTTTAGCCGGAATGCTCTTAGCTTCATGATCTAAAATACTTTGTTGAAAATAAGCTTCCTGTGTAAAAAATCCTTAATTTGACCTTTCTTTTTCTTATCTGTTACCATGTTTTATAATACACTATGAAAAGAGCAGAAGAGAGATAAAGAATCTTTTTTACAGTGCAGGTTAGGAAGGTAGCCAAGACCACGGCACGCTCCTTAGCACAGTCTGCATGTTGTAGGCTAAGCCTGGAATGGGGAGATCCAGTTTCAGCTCTCCTGGGATTCACTGCTGATCTGGAAAAATTACCTAACCTCCTTCCATACTGCCTGTCTCGTCTGTGAAATGAGACAACGATGACTTAACTCACAAGAACTAATTAATGGCTACAAGCTGCAAGTTGAAAACATGCTAAGTGTTGGGTGTGATTCTGAAAACTGCTCAGAAAAGTGGCCCCTTAGTACAAGAGAAGTAGTAGCATCACCAGCTTGAATGGTGAACACAAAGCACCTGGGATTCCTTTTAGTGGATCTTCTGATTTTATCCTCATAGAACACCAGAGTCATAGTTACAGATACCTGTGATTCACTGAATACAGTAACCCTGGGGCAGAAAGGGTCAGCAAGCAGAGTACGGAAGTTGGGAGTCTGAAGGGTAAGACAGTATACAATACTGGGGAAGTCAGCACAACCTGACCAAGGCAAGGTCATGAAAGCTCCACAGACACAGCCAAACTCCTTGAAGGATGGAATTACTGGGCTGAAAGCTGGGGACCACGGTCTTGGGGAACATAACACAGTTTATAAAGAAAATGTTCTACATCCTACTTTGGTGAATAGCATCTAGGGTCTTAAAAGCTTGTGAGTGGCTATCTCCACTGGTCTCACCTTGTCTGGAGCAATGGAGAATGAAGAAAACCAAGGACACAATGGAAAGACTAGTCCAAAGGACTAATGGACCACAACTACCACAGCTTCCACCAGACTGAGTTCAGCTAACACCACTAACTGCTGTGACAGGGATCACAATACAGGGTCCCTGACAGAGCTAGAGAAAACTGTAGAACAAAATTCAAACTCACAAAACAAACAAACAAAAAAAAACAAAAAATAGACTTACTGGTCTGACAGAGACTAGAGAAACCCCAAGAGTGTGTCCCCGGACACCCTTTTAACTCAGTACTGAAGTCACTCCTGAGGTTCACCCTTCAGCCAAAGATTAGACACGCCCATAAAACAAAACAAGACTAAAGGGGCACACCAGGCCAGGGGCAAGGACCAAAAGACAGGAGGGGACAGGGAAGTTGATAATGGGGAACCCAAGGTCGAGAAGGGGAGAGTGTTGACATGTGTGGGGTTGGTAACCAATGTCATAAAACACTATGTGTATTAATTGTTTAATGAGAGACAAATTTGCTCTGCAAACCTTCATCTAAAGTACAAGTGAAAAAAAAAAAAAAAAGGAGTTGGAGTCAGGCATTAACATTTACTAACTGGTAACTTTCAGCTTCTTTATATGTCAAAAAGGGATAACAGTTCACAGCAGAGATACAAGAGGTTACCAAAACATGGCAAGACAACCAAAGAAGATGCAACATGAGCTGAAAAAGCTCAAAAGTAAAGTGGAAGAGACGAATGAAAATATCAAAAAATGACAGTTCTACAAGAGACTAGCCACCACTGAAACAGCAGTATGAGAGACACAGAAGATTAATAAATGGAAATTAATAAAGAATTAAAAAGGATTAAGGAAAAAAAATAGGAGCTTTATAATATAGACAAATGCCATACTATATATATATATATATATTTGTAAAGAGAATACAATCACATGAAAAAAAAAAACAACAAAAACTCAAAAATATAATTCAAGTAAATTTCCAGAAATAAAAGACGACTTGAATCTAAAGACAATGAGAGTACACTATGTCCCAGGAAAACTTATGACCTTCAAAGTAAAGAAAGAATTCTTTGGGGATTCAGCTCCAGATCAAGTTACCCCTAACTTGGCTTTAGACTTCTCCATAGGACTAAGCAGTGCTAGAAGACAGCATAGTAAAGATTACAATATACTAAGGGAAGAAAGCGTGTCCCAAGAATGTCATTAACTTGCAAATTTATGGAAGCAGTAGAGAAATATTTCAGCTATGTGATAAGCTAGACTCTAGCTCCAATGAACCTTCCTGTAAGATGGTACTAATGTGCTGATTTTCAAACTTTTTTATTTTCATATAATAACAAACACATTTTCTTTTACAGTAAGACACAGTATATATTCATTATCTATATCTGAAAAGGGTTTCATGTAATAGTTACTTTTACCATGAAAGATGCACTGTTATTTTCTCTTCCATTCCACCCTATTTTATTTCTTATAACATGCTGGTCATGAGTGAACAAACTGATTTCACAGCCTTGCTAATGGATTGAAAAACACTGCACTAGAGGGTAAAATTTTGCCAACTAAGAGAGGAATGAACAAAGTATTTGACATGTGTAAGTCAAATAATAGAGTTATAAGTATTTTAAAAGGTATGAAGAAAAACTAAACTTGGTGATAGGAAGGAAAGGGACAAGTAGTCTACTTACCTACTGTCATTGTTTATAATGAAGTCAATAGATACTAATTCTGTATTACATGAAGTCTGTTGTTACAGTTAGCTGCTGTCAAGTCACACCATTCCCCCTCCCAACTCAGTTCCCCCTCCCAACTCATGGTGACCTCATGCACAATGGAACGAAATGCTGACCAGACCTGCACCGTCCCCATGATTGGTTTCGAACCAGACTGCTGTGATCCATAGGGTTTGCACTGGCTGATTTTCGGAAGTAGATCCTAGACCCTTCTTCCTAGTCCATTTTAGTTTGGAAGCTCCACTGAAACCTGTTTAGTATCATAGCAACACACAAGCCTCCAGTGACAGACAGGTGGTGGTGTACCTACGGTACTGGCAGCAAATTGAACCCGGGTCTCCCACATAAAAGGCAAGAATTTTACCATTGCACCATCACTGCTCCCATTATATGAAGTTAGAGTTATAAAACAAAATTCCTTGAAGAAATGAAAGGAACACACACAGAATAATAAGCAAACGAACAAAAATCCTAGACTGCAGAGGAAAAAAAACAAAAACTGAAAGCATAACATTATGACAAAACAATGATAAAATATCATCTACGATCTCAATAAATATAAATGGACTAAGCACACCTGTTAAAAACAAAAGAGTAAAATCACAAAGCAAAACTTAACTACATGTCACATATAAGAGACACACCGTACGGTTTGAAATTTAAAAACTATCCAAAATATACCAGGCAAATGAAAATAAAGTGAAATCAAGGAACAAAATCTTAGTTCTGAACAAGCTAAAATCAGGGCCAAAAGTGTTATATGATTAAAAGAAGGACACTTTAAAATAGTAAAGAATATAATCCATAATGAAAACCTAAGTCATGACTATCTATGCGTTAAAAATTACAGCATCAAATTACCAAACAAAAATGACAGAAACTACAAAATGAAAACATGCTTTAGTATGAGATTAATTCACCTAAATCCAAGGCATGTCAAATGAATAAAAATAAATGAGAAGACCCACATAATGTAATAAAGTAGACCTAATTAAAATTTACTAAATTCTATGTCTTAAATGGAGCCCTGGTGGCGCAGCGGTTAAGAGCTCAGCTGCTAACCAAAAGGTCAGCAGTTCGAGTCCACCAGCTGCTCCTTAGAAACCCTATAGGGCAGCTCTACCCTGTTTGGATTGCTATGAATCCAAAGTGACTTGACGATAATCGGTTTGGGTTTTTTTGTTTTTGTTTTTTATACCTTAGACAGACAATACTTCATTTTTTTCAAATGCCCAAAGAACATTCACAAAAACTGCCCATATACTAGGGCACAAGAAAATATTAATAAATTCCAAATGGTCAGAAATAGTACACATGGATTACAAGGCAATGAACATAAACACTGATGATTTAAAGAGAAAACATTAAAAACAAAAACCCAATAACCAGAAGCTTAAAAAAACCTCCTTCTTAAATAATTCTTGGGCCGAAAAGAAAATCAAAATAAAAATTGCGGCACACAGAAAAAATAACTGTACAGAAAGTATTACATATCAGAATCTATAGGATATAGCTAAAGCAGTATTCAGAGGAAAATTCACAGTCTTTAATATTTATATTAATAAGAATGAAAATAAATGCATTCAAGTGTAGGAAACAACAGCAAAACAAACCAAAGAAAAGGGCAGAATTAATAAATATAAAAGTAGAAATAAATTGTAAAACATGAAACAAGAATGAATAAATCCTAGAGCTGGTTCTTCAGAAGGAAAATAAAGGGAATAGGGAGTGGAGCACAAATACTATATGGCCACTAAAAAGAATGAGGTAACTGTATGTATTGATATAATCTCTGAGATTCATTAAATGGAAAAAGGAACAGCTATCATTTGTGCTTAAAAAAAGAAAAGCCACATATTATACGCACATGTTCTTGTTTATGCACAGAATTTATCTGGAAAATGGTAGAAAATGGTGTCAGGGGCTCCATCCTTGGGAAGGATGGTAGATAAGAGTGGGAAAGTAATGTTTTACTACAGTTTTTGGATTCGCAGCATTAGCATGCATCACCTGTTTAAAAAACCCTGGTTATTAAAAATACTTTTTAATGAATTTGAGTCCTTAAACCTACAAAGGGACTTTGAAAATTCCAATTGGGTCTGTTTTCTCAGGGAAGAGAATGACAGGTATTCATCCTTCAGCTTTATGAATCTAAAAAACATTTTCTTTACTATTTTCATGAATCATCTGAAAGAGTCTATCACAGCGAGTGATTCAGCTTGCCTGTACCAACATTTTCAGAAAAACAACTACGTGGTCAAGAAAACGTGACTTGGAAGTACCTTCTTCCAGATGTAGAGTTTTCATTTCAAAAGAATGAATTCTAATCTGCTGGAGTGAAAAGCTTGCTTTGATTTAGACTAATCCCCCTGGTGTTACAGTTCTGAATGATGCATTGATATTTGATGCTTGTACGTTTAAAAGGTTGACAGTCTGACAGCTTGTTCTCTTAAGAGGACCAAGTGTATGCAGAAATAATGTCAAGAAGATATTCAGCCTGGACGAGAATCAAGATATGTATTTCTTCACGTCTTTCCCCAGGGGTGACTTGAGCCAGTGAGTTAAGCAAGACTAAAATCCAAGACTGATATTCTGCCACTGTGTGAACTTGGGGGACCAGGCCCATCTTGGACATCACATGAAACAAGGAGCAATAGCTTCAAACTCAACAGGGAACACAGAACCCCAGGGCAGGACATAAGCCTGAACGTGGCAATTCACCTTCTGCTCTCCGAAGATCAGCTGTGTGATCTTAGATGAACTCTTAACTCCTTATCCATAAATGGGATAAAAAAGAACTGCCATGAGGATTAAGTGAAATAAAACAAGTGAGAACTACGTAAAAGATGCAAAGTAAATCAAAGAATTATAAAGTAAGTTACCATTGTTGTTGTTAGGTGCCATCGAGTTAGTTCCGACTCATAGCGACCCTATGTACCACAGAACAAAACACTGCCCAGTCCTGTGCCATCCTTACAATCGTTGTTATGCTTGAGCTCATTGTTGCAGCCACTGTGTCAATCCATCTCATTGAGGGTCTTCCTTTCTTCCGCTGACCCTATACTTTACCAAGTATAATGTCCTTCTCCAGGGACTGATCCCTCCTGACAACATGTCCAAAGTACGTAAGATGCAGTCTCTCCATCCTTGCTTCTAAGGGGCATCCTTCTGGTTGTACTTCTTCCAAGACAGATTTGCTAGTTCTTTTGGCAGTCCACGGTATATTCAATATTCTTTGCCGACACCACAATTCAAAGGTGTCAATTCTTCTTCGGTCTTCCCTATTCACTGTCCAGCTTTCACGTGCATATGATACAAGTGAAAATACTATGGCTTTGGTCAGGTGCACCTTAGTTTTTAAGGTGACATCTTTGCTTTTCAACACCTCAAAGACGTCTTCTGCAGCAGATTTGCCCAATGCAACATGTTCTCTGATTTCTTGACTACTGCTTCCATGGGTGCTGACTGTGGATCCAAGTAATATGAAATCCTTAACAACTTCAATCTTTTCTCTGTTTATCATGATGTTGCTTATTGGTCCAGTTGTGAGGATTTTTGTTTTATGTTAAGGTGTAATCAATACTGAAGGTTGTGTGGTCTTTGATCTTCATCATTAAGTGCTTCAAGTCCTCTTCACTTTCAGCAAGCAAGGTTGTATCATCTGCATATCCAGGCTGTTAACGCAAAGTGGAGGCTATATATCTATATATACAGAGAGAGAGAGAGAGGAAACCCTGGTGGTGTAGTGGTTCAGTGTTACATCTGCTAACCGGTTGGCAGTTTGAATCCACCAGGCGCTCCTTGGAAACTCCATGGGGCAGTTCTACTCTGTCCTATAGGGTCGCTATGAGTTGGGACCGGCTCAGTGGCAATGAGTACGGTATGGTGTGTGTGTGTGTGTGTGTGTGTGTGTGTGTGTGTATATAGTGCTCCAAGTGCAGCTTCTGTCTTCATTTATACAATATATGTACTTACAAAAGTTCAGAGCACCCCAAATCTAGCTTTGAACGCTGACTCTGCCAATTATTCTACTCAACAGCAACTAGTTTTTTTTTTTTTGGCTTATGTGACCTTGAGGTGCCTGGGTGGTGTAAACAGTTTGTGCTCAACTAGTAACCTACTAAGACCCTCAACGGGATGGACTGACACAGTGGCTACAACAATTGGCTCCAACACAGCAACGATTGTGAGGATGGCACAGGAACAGGTAGTGTTTTGTTCTGTTGTACACAGGGTCACTATGAGTTGGAACCAACAAGATGGCATCTAATAACAACTAATGTACTTGGTTTGAACTTAGCCAGTGGCACCAGAGATGAAAGGCCTGGCCATCTACTTCCATAGAGATCACTGCCAAGAAAACTTGATGGAGCACAGTCCAACTCTGTAACACACGGGCGGTCATGAGACAGAATCAACTAGACAGCAATGGATTTGGTATGTTACCTTGGGCAATTTCCCTCTCCTCTCTCATCCTTAGCCTCTTAAATGGGCAACAGTGCTTATCTCATGGTACAATGCATGGCACATAACAAATATCAAAGTCACTTATTATTAATAAAAATACTTGCTCAATAAACCAAGTATCTCTGCTTATCTCAATACTCCAGTTTACCGTCAGTGACTAGGAGGCACATCTACTATGTTTGTCAGTATCTTTTTTTTTTTTTTTTTAACCTAATACTATGCAGACACACATTTACTGAACAGTTTTGAGGATTCAAAGAAATATTCTATGAACAGTGGAAGGTACGGTTGGTCATTCTACTAAGGAGGAATGAGTTGAACAGTGACAGACAGGAACCAAGGTCATATTTTAGATAAACCTTTCATAGGGAAGGACTGGAACATGTTTCCTTACTCTGTTGTCTTTAATAGGTCATTTAAGATATTACACAAGTAATTTTATTCTACATACATTGTGGAAAGTCTGGGAAATGCAAAAAAGCATAAAGAATGAGAAACATAATTATAATGCCTAGAGATAAACAACGGAGCCCTGGTAGTACGAATGCTTAAGTGCTCAGCTGCTAATCCAATGGTTGGCAGTTCTAACCCACCCAGTGGCTCCATGGGAGAAAAGACCTGGTGATCTGCTTCCATAAAGATTACAGCCAAGAAAGCCCTATGGGGCAGTTCTCTCTGTCACATGGGGTTGCTGTAAGTCAGAACTGACTCGACGGCACCCAATGCCAACAGAGATAAACAGTTTTGATGGGGAGCCTCACCATGGGCTTGCTGTTGGAAGTCTCATTCTACCCTAAGCCATGCATCTCATTTGGCAGGAACACCAAACTTCCATCCTTACTTCCTTCCATTCTTTCATCAACCCAACTCCCATTTTGTTCCAAAAAGGCTGTGTGAACTTTGGCTAAGCCCCACAAACTGAATGTCAGTTATCACATCTGTAGAATGTGATAATTCTACATCACTGCTGTTGACAAGATTATCATTTCATCTGAATGTTATTCACTGAACACCATACCTTCATACCATCTACGGTGCTTAGTACTTTCATAAACAGTATCTCTGTGGAAATGCCTTGTAAACCTTTAAGCACTATTCTAACTATAGCATTAAGGTATTATTAATTCTTGATTTGTCCTGATGACAATTTAATCTCCTGGAAGGTTGTCATGGACTGAATTATGTCTCTCCAAATATGTGTATCAACTTGGTTAGGCCATGATTCCCAGTATTGTGTGGTTGTCCTCCATTTTGTGATTGTAATTTTATCTTAAGAGGATTAGGGCGGGGCTGTAACACCATCTTACTCAGGTCACCTCCCTGGTCCAAGGTAAAGGGAGTTTCCCTGGGGCGTGGACTGTACCACCTTTTATCTCTGAAGAGATAAAAGAGAAGCAAGCAGAGAGTTAGGGGCCTCATACCACCAAGAAAGCAGCACCAGAAGTAGAGCGTGTCCTTTAGACCTGGAGTCCCTGTGCCTGAGAAGCTCCTGGACCATAGGAAGATTGAGGACAAGGATCTTCATCCAGAGCTGACAAAGACAGAAAGCCTTCCCCTGGAGCTGACACCCTGAATTTGGACTTGTAAGCTACCAGGCTGTGAGAGAATAAATTTCTCTTCGTTAAAGCCACACACTTGTGGTATTTCTGTTATAGCAGCACTAGATGACGAAGACAAAGGTAGAAGAGGCATGAGGGGGAGTGTGGACCTAATTCTAAACAACAAATTACTGAGCAATCTGAGGAGGATGTGGCAGTATCACACAGGAGTTTTCTTTACAAATTATAACACAAAACAAAACAAACAAAAAAACCCAAAAGTCATCTACAGATTTCTGTTGCAGATTTTTGCAGAACAAATAAGTAATATGCCGCATTTTTTCCCTCTCAAACTCTCCAATTTTCCTGGATCCTGACTGCATCTACATCTCAGATGTGCTGAGTGCCAATTATACCGAAATGTAATGGGTCTTCAGAATGTCAGTATTTTACACAATAACACCTTTTTAACAAATCGACAGTCTAAAGGAGTCATAAATGAGAATCTGAACCCAAAGCACCCGAACGTGTAAAACGTTCACTCTAACGTCTCCCTCAGGCACACGCGCTTGCACAGGGGTACCTGCACACACAATACACCCGCCCCCACCGGTTTCTGCTGACTCTCCGCAGACTTGACTTCAACCTGGGACATGTTGTTAAAACTCAGTCAAGGAGCTTTGTCTCTGGAGGCTTATAATTGAAAAGGATACATGGTACTTGTTACCATGCCCGGGTGCCAAACTGTGAGGGGTGAACTGTTGAGACAAATTTTAATTACCACTTCAGGTGACCAGCTCACCTGTTTTGCTGTTTCGGTGAGGGCAGCGGCTTCTGCCTTGCCCAGTTGTTGCACCATCTTGTAAAATAGGCTCTCTCTATTTTGCAGCAAAACATAGGGTTCATCATATTCTTTCAGTCTTCCTGAATCCAAAACCTGTTAATCAGCAGAAAGAAACCCATTAAAACACAATGTTTTGCAGTAACATATTATAACCCAGACAATTATTTCGGAAAGGGGCGGAGAGGGAGAATAGAGAGAATCCATTTGGGTGGTAGGTCTGGATGGCATTTAAAAGACTTGATTACCCGGCTTCACTGAGCGAACAGAAGCCTCGCCTGGCCTTTTATTATTATAATGCTATAAGAAAGGAAAATGAAAGTTCTGGACTATTACTGTGAGCACTCAGCAGGCTGTGGCATTCTATGCTGCATCAAGAGCGTCTTGGATTGTTACCATCAGTTAGTGCTTTTAACTCTCAGACTCTGAGCTCGGGAGGCTATTTATACACATATTCAGAGTTGGGAAATTTCTTGATTTAAGAAGATCAAACTCTGTTTATCTAAAAAGTAGGGTCATGTCATTCATACCAGCCAGATGGCAGCAACCTGATAGCAAACTAATTGCCACTCTGGTTTGACAGAGCCTGAGGAATATTTGGAAAAGAAGTAAATGCTTCTGGAATTTCTTTGTTGTTGTTGTTAGATGCCATTGAGTCAAGTGACCCCATGTGACAGAGCAGAACTACCCACAGGGTTTTCTGGGTGGTAATCTTTAGGGGAGCAGATCACTAGGTCTTTCTCCCACAGAACCGCTGGGTGGGTTCAAACCGCCAACCTTTGGGTCAGCAGCTGGAAAGCTTGCCCACTGAGCCACCAGGGGACCTAGAGTATGTCGGCTGGTGAGAGGAGGCACATATACGTAAGGCTGCTAAGAATCAGAGCCAGCCTGGCTGCAACTAACAGTAACAAGCAGGGACAAAGCCTTGTCAGTGAGGTAAAAGCACACTCTCAATTTGTCTCTGGTTGTAGTTTATTATTCTGAAAGTGGAAGGCTGGCTAAAAGGGGTGCTGCCTAAGCAGCTTTGGCCTAACTGCTTTGCACAGAAGAAATCTCCAGAAATCCAATTTTCTATTTGGATAAAACTAAAGAAGCAATTAAGAAACCGAGCTCCAAATTGCAATGATCAGGGCCCACAGAGCACAGGGCAGCTCAATCTGAATTGCTGAGGGTCTAAGTACCTGTCTTCCCAGTTATCTTTCCTTGCTTCTTCTTTTTCTTTAGCTGCCTCCCTTTTAGCCATATTGTTGCTCACTAACACATGCACGGGAATTGAAAGGGAGAGAAGAAGGGACTTATACCTCCGCAGTCCTTATTAGTAGCTCTTAACTGGTTAACGGAAAAGTCTGAAACAATTGTCCCAAATGATGTACTTAGGAAAACATTTCTTATGTTAAGTGGTACTTAGATCTCCATTTAAGCCATATTCAGAGTAAACTTATCTTAAGAGAATATGCTGAAATTTCCTAAGTGTTGCAGTTAATTCTGTCCTATGGTATTTAATTGGAAACATTAAGTCTCATAAAGGGCATTTTCCTGTTAATCTTTTGTTTACTACCATGAATCACTGTTAGAGGCAGCTTTCTCAAAAGAGTTCAAGAATAATTGAATCTGTCACATCCACATAATAATTAAAACGTCCTATAATTTGGCATTCCAATTTAGACGTCCAGAATGTGTAATTTTACTTAAGCACAGCATTACAGAGCATAACCACTCCTCCTGATCATGACGAAGAACAACAAAAAAATGCATTTTTAAAACGCAGGTCTCTTCCATGCTGGAGGCTACGCAGTAAGTGAATCAGATGACTCTATAAAGCAATGAACCCCTTACTCTACAAACGCAACAAGTACACTTTCAAAACTCACGTGAGAGTTGGTGCAAAGGTCTCTGACTATACAGGCTTTACCCAATTTTTTTTTCAAAGTGTAGGTTTTATCTGTATCTTTAAAAAAATTTTTTTTTTACTGTGTAATACTTGAAAGTTTACAGAGCAAATCAGATCCCCATTCAACAGTTTGGACATACAGTGTTTTATGGCCTTGGTTTCATTCCCCACAATGTGTCAGCACTCTCCCCATGTCCGCCCTGGGCGCCCCCATTTCCTTTCATCCTGATTTTCTACCCCTTCCTGCCTTCTCGTCTTTGCTTTTGGACAGATATTGCCCTTTTGATCTCATATAATTGGCTGTTCTAAGGAGTGTGCTCCTCTTGGGTATTAACAGAAAGAAAATATTACTAATATTTTGTCCTTGGCCAACTTTTCTATTTCATTTGTTCAAAATTTGAGTTAATAACAAATCTTTTTCTCAAATAATGTCTGAAAACACACAAATTCCCCTGAAATCAGTAGTTGTCAGAAACAATCAGTATCAAAAAAGGCAGAACGAGGGAAAAAAAAACAAAATGAAAATAATGGCTCTCAAAAAGCAATGGGATTAACACTATAAATGACAGAAAGATCATTTTGGTTAAAATATTTGGAGCCTCGTAAGTATTAGCAATTTAATGAGTGTCCCTTGTGTTTTCTAAGGGCAGATTTCCATTTCGGGGACAGAACTGCAATCGTTTCTTATAATGCTTGATAATTTATTACAACTTAAACTTTCATAACACTTCTCTGTTAAAAATGTAAAACAAAATGTATGTGTTTAATGCTTTTACTTTTCTTCTTCAATACTCTTTTGACGTGCATTAAAACAAAAATATAGTATCTTAAAATGAACTGGGTTATCACATTCCCAAACGGATGAATCTACAGAGTTTGAGAGGGAGGACGCTGTGGCATGTAAATACAATTTACTGCAGAATATGGCTGACCTAAGATCAATGAAATCACCCTATAACTAAAAGAGTAGCCTTTTGAATTTGAGAGGAAAATAAAAATTGGTATGCATTGAACATTCATCGCGACATGTGTGTAACAGTCATCGCTCAATTCTCAACGTGGAGTAGACGAGCAAGGTAGACAACTCCATCCACCCACCCAACCACCCAACATTTCTTCTTTTATCTATCCACAGTCCTGCCCTTCCTCCTTTATTCCTCCTTCCCTCCCTCCCTTCTTCTCTCCATCTATGTATCCACGTTTCCACACATCCAAAAAGTATTGAGTATCTGTTATCAAAGCACCATTATAGGAATGGTAGATTGAAAGATGAACTAGACACAGTCTGTCAAGAAGCTCACAGTCAGAGATGAAACTGAGGTTCTGTTAAGTAATTTGCCAAGGCTACAAAATCAGAAGATAGAGAAGAGCTGAGATTTTAACCCAGGTCTGAGCCTAGAGTTCTGAGTTTCCAAAAAAAAAGACATTGTCAATAGGAAGTCAGAGGAGCAGAATCCAGAAACTGGAATGCAGAGTGGGGGACCTGGAGGATAAGGGAATTGACACCTATAGCTGAAAAAAAATCAGAAAAAAGAATTAAAAAAAAAAATGAAGAAACCCTAAGAATCATGTGGGACTCTATCAAGAAGAATAACTTGCATGTGATTGGAGTTCCAGAACAGGGAGGGATAACAGAAAATACGGAGAGAATAGGTAAAGATCTGCTGGCAGAAAACTTCCCTGACATCATGAAAGACGAAAGGATATCTATCCAAGATGCTCATCGAACCCCACATAAGATTGATCCAAAAAGAAAATCACCAAGACATATTATCATCAAACTTGCCAAAACCAAAGATAAAGAGAAAATTTTAAAAGCAGCCAGGGATAAAAGAAAGGTCTCCTACAGAGGAGAATCAATAAATTCAGACTACTCAGCAGAAACCATATAGTCAAGAAGGCAATGGGATGACATATATAGAGCACTGAAGGAGAAAAACTGCCAGCCAAGGATCATATATCCAGCAAAACTCTCTCTCAAATATGAAGGTAAAATTAAAACATTTACAGATAAACACAAGCTTAGAAAATTTGCAAAAACCAAACCAAAGCTACAAGAAATACTAAAGGAAATTGGTCAGAAAATCAATAATATAACAGCACAACACAAGGTCACAGAACAGAACATCCTGATATCAACCCAAATAAGGAAATCACAAAAACAAATTAAGATTAATTTTTAAATAGAAAAAAATGCTCAAAACAGGGAATAACTGAAGTCAATATGTAAAAGATCACAATAATCAAAAAGAGGGTCTAAATACAGGAGGCATAGAACTGCCACATGGAGAGGAAAACAAGGCGATATAGGACAAAACGAGTTAGGTTTTTACTTAGAGAAATGGGGGTAAATACTAAGGTAACCACAAAGATGTCTAACAATTCCATAACTCAAAATAAAAACCAAGAAAAACATAACGACTCAGCAAACATAAAGTCAACTACTATGAAAATCTGGAACACACAATTTACAAAGAAAAACATCTCAACACAAAAAACTAAGTGGAAAAATGAAATTGTCAACAACACACACAAAAAGGTATCAAAATGACAGCACTAAACACATAAAAAAAATTTTTTTTAAACACATACTTATCTATAATTACGCTGAATGTAAATGGACTAAATGCACCAATAAAGAGACAGAGAGTCTCAGACTAGATAAAGAAACACGATCCGTCCATATGCTGCCTACAAGAGACACGCCTTAGACTTAGAGACACAAACTAAAACTCAAAAGATGGAAAAAAATATATCAAGCAAACAACAATCAAAAAAGAGCAGGAGTGGCAATATTAATTTCTGACAAAATAGACTTTAAAGTTAAATCCACCACAAAGGACAAAGAAGGACACTACATAATGATTAAAGGGACAATAGACCAGGAAGACATAACCATATTAAATATTTACGCACCCAATGACAGGGCTGCAAGATACATAAAACAAACTTTAACAGATCTGAAAAGTGCGACAGACACCTCCACAATTATAGTAGGAGACTTCAACACACCACTTTCGGAGAAGGACAGGACATCCAGTAAGAAGCTCAATAGAGACACCGAAGACCTAATTGCTACAATCAACCAACTTGACCTCATTGACTTATACAGAACTCTCCACCCAACTGCTGCAAAGTATCCTTTTTTTTCTAGCGCACATGGAACATTCTCTAGACTAGACCACATATTAGGTCATAAAACAAACCTTTGCAGAATCCAAAACATCGAAATATTACAAAGCATCTTCTCAGACCACAGGGCCATAAAAGTGGAAATCAATAACAGAAAAATTAGGGAAAAGAAATCAAAGACTTGGAAACTGAACAATACCCTCCTGAAAAAAGACTGGATTATAGAAGACATTAAGGAGGGAATAAAGAAATTCATAGAATGTAACGAGAATGAAAACACTTCCTATCAAAACCTCTGGGACACAGTAGAAGCAGTGTTCAGAGGTCAATTTATATCAATAAATGCACACGTACAAAAAGAAGATAGAGCCAAAATCAGAGAACTGTCCCTAAACTTGAACAAATAGAAAGCGAGCAACAAAAGAATCCATCAGGCACCAGAAGAAAAAAATTAATAAAAATTAGAGCTGAACTAAATGAATTAGAGAACAGAAAAACAATTGAAAGAATTAACAAAGCCAAAAGTTGGTTCTTTGAAAAAATTAACAAAATTGATAAACCATTGGCTAGACTGACTAAAGAAATACAGGAAAGGAAACAAATAACCCGAATAAGAAACGAGATGGGCCACATCACAACAGACCCAACTGAAATTAAAAGAATCATATCAGATTATTACGAAAAATTGTACTCTAACAAATTTGCAAACCTAGAAGAAATGGATGAATTCCTAGAAAAACACTACCTACCTAAACTAACACAATCAGAAGTAGAACAACTAAATAGACCCATAACAAAAAAAGAGATTGAAAAGGTAATCAAAAAACTCCCAACAGAAAAAAGCCCTGGCCTGGACGGCTTCACTGCAGAGTTCTACCAAACTTTCAGAGAAGAGTTAACACCACTACTACTAAAGGTATTTCAAAGCATAGAAAATGACGGAATACTACCTAACTCATTCTATGAAGCCACCATATCCCTGATACCAAAACCAGGTAAAGACATCACAAAAAAAGAAAATTACAGACCTGTATCCCTCATGAATATAGATGCAAAAATCCCAACAAAATTCTAGCCAATAGAATTCAACAACATACCAAAAAAATAATCTACCACGACTAAGTGGGATTTATACCAGGTATGCAAGGCTGGTTTAATATTAGAAAAACCATTAATGTAATCCACCATATAAATAAAACAAAAGACAAAAACCACATGATCTTATCAATTGATGCAGAAAAGGCATTTGACAAAGTCCAACTCCCATTCATGATAAAAACTCTCAGCAAAATAGGAATTGAAGGAAAATTCCTCAACATAATAAAGGGCATCTGTACAAAGCCAACAGCCAACATCACTCTAAATGGAGAGAGCCTGAAAGCATTTCCCTTGATAACGGGAACCAGACAAGGATGCCCTTTATCACTGCTCTTATTCAACATTGTGCTAGAGGTCCTAGCCAGAGCAATTAGGCTAGACAAAGAAATAAAGGGCATCCGGATTGGCAAGGAAGAAGTAAAATTATCCCTATTTGCAAACGACATGATCCTATACACAGAAAACCCTAAGGAATCCTCCAGAAAACTACTGCAACTAATGGAAGAGTCTGGCAGAGTCTCAGGTTATAAGATAAACATACAAAAATCACTTGGATTCCTCTACATCAACAAAAAGAACATCGAAGAGGAAATCACCAAATCAATACCATTCATAGTAGCCCCCAAGAAGATAAAATACTTACGAATAAATCTTACCAAAGATGTAAAAGACCTATACAAAGAAAACTACAAAGTACTAGTGCAAGAAACGTAAGTGGAAAAACATACCTTGCTCATGGATAGGAAGACCTAACATAGTAAAAATGTCTATTCTACCAAAAACCATCTATACATACAATGCACTTTGGATCCAAATTCCAATGACATTTTTTAATGTGATGGAGAAACAAATCACCAACTTCATATGGAAGGGGAAGAAGCCCAGGATAAGTAAAGCATTACTGAAACAGAAGAAGAAAGTGGGAGGCCTCACTCTACCTGATTTTAGAACCTATTATACAGCCACAGTAGTCAAAACAGCCTGGTACTGGTACAACAACAGGCACATAGACCAATGGAACAGAATTGAGAACCCAGATATAAATCCATCCACATATGAGCAGCTGATATTTGACAAAGGCCCAGTGTCAGTTAACTGGAGGAAAAGACAGTCTTTTTAACAAATGGTGCTGGCATAATTGGATATCCATTTGCAAAAAAATGAAACAGGACCCACACCTCACACCATACACAAAAACTAACTCCAAGTGGATCAAAGACCTAGACATAAAGACTATAACGATAAAGATCATGGAAGAAAAAATAGGGACAACGTTAGGAGCACTAATACAAGGCATAAACAGAATACAAAACATTACCAAAAATGATGAAGAGAAACCAGATAACTGGGAGCTCCTAAAAGTCAAACACCTATGCTCATCTAAAGCCTTCACCAAAAGAGTAAAAAGACCACCTACAGACTGGGAAAAAATTTTCAGTTATGACATCTCCGACCAGCGCCTGATCTCTAAAATCTATATGATTCTGTTAAAACTCAACCACAAAAAGACAAACAACCCAATCAAAAAATGAGCAAAGGATATGAACACACACTTCACTACAGAAGATATTCAGGCAGCTAACAGATACATGAGAAAATGCTCTCGATCATTAGCCATTAGAGAAATGCAAATTAAAACTACGATGAGATTCCATCTCACTCCAGCAAGGCTGGCATTAATCCAAAAAACACAAAATAACAAATGTTGGAGAGGCTGCGGAGAGATTGGAACTCTTATACACTGCTGGTGGGAATGTAAAATGGTACCACCACTTTGGAAATCTATCTGGCGTTTTCTTAAAAAGTTAGAAATAAAACTACCATACAACCCAGAAATCCCACTCCTTGGAATATACCCTAGAGAAACAAAAGCCTTTACATGAACAGATATATAAACACCCATGTTTATTGCAGCACTGTTTACAAAAATAGCAAAAAGCTGGAAGCAACCAAGATGCCCATCAACGGATGAATGGTTAAATAAATTATGGTATATTCACACAATGGAATACTACGCATCGATAAAGAACAGTGACGAATCTGTGAAACACTTCTTAACATGGAGGAACCTGGAAGGCATTATGCTGAGTGAAATTAGTCAGAGGCAAAAGGACAAATATTGTATAAGACCACTATTATAAAATCTTGAGAAATAGTATAAGCTGAGAAGAACACATTCTTTTGTGGTTACGAAGGGGGGAGGGAGGGAGGATGGGAGAGGGTTATTTACTGATTAGTTAGTAGATAAGAACTACTTCAGGTGAAGGGAAGGACAATACTCAATACAGGGAAGGTCAGCTCAACTGGACTGGACCAAAAGCAAAGAAGTTTCCGGGATAAACTGAATGCTTCAAAGGTCAGCGGAGCAAGGGCGGGGGTTTGGGGACTATGGCTTAAGGGGACTTCTAAGTCAATTGGCAAAATAATTCTATTATGAAAACATTCTGCGCCCCATTGTGAAGTGTGGCGTCTGGCGTCTTAAATGCTAACAAGCGGCCATCTAAGATGCATTAATTGGTCTCAACCCACCTGGATCAAAGGAGAATGAGGATCACCAAGGTCACACAATAACTATGAGCCCAAGACACAGAAAGGGCCACATGAACCAGAGACTTACATCATCCTGAAACCAGAAGAACTAGATGGTGCCTGGCCACAACTGAAGAGTGCCCTGACAGGGAGCATAACAGAGAACCCCTGAGGGAGCAGGAAAACAGTGGGATGCAGACTCCATATTCTCATAAAAAGACCAGACTCAATGGTCTGACTAAGACTTGAAGAATCCTGGCGGTCATGGTCCCCAAACCTCCTGTTGGCCCAGGACAGGAACCATTCCTGAAGACAACTCATCAGACATGGAAGGGACTGGACAATGGGTTGGAGAGAGATGCTGATGAAGAGTGAGCTATTTGTATCAGGTGGACCCTTGAGACTGTGTTGGCATCTCCTGTCTGGAGGGGAGATGGGAGGGTAGAGAGGGTTAGAAACTGGCAAAATGGTCAAGAAAGGAGAGACTGGAAGGAGGAGCGGGCTGACTCGTTAGGGGGAGAGTAAGTGGGAGTATGGAGTAAGGTGTATATAAGCTTATATGTGACAGACTGACTTGATTTGTAAACTTTCACTTAAAGCACAATAATTATTTTTTAAAAAAGACTGTCAAATTATTATTACATAAGGGATATGAGAATTTTAAACATTTACTTTTCTAGTACAGCTTGCATTTGGATAACAACTTATATTAACTTAATACAGCTTAAGTACATTTGCCTGTGAACATAAACATCTCCCCTCTTCACTTTTTACAGCAATTTTATTGTACCCAGGGCTCCGACTATCTTCTGTGTGCCTGGTATACACTCGCAGAAAAAGAAAAACCTCCAGAGTTAATAAAAAGCAAGTAACACTTCGCCAAAACAAACTGGAGGGGAATTTAAGTAAGCTTTCATTCATTCCTGAATTTATTCAGCAAACATTTACTGTGGACTTACTGTATTCGTATCAGTATACTAGCTTCTCTGAAAGAGGCAAAGATATGTAAGTCCCAGCCCTTGGCTTTGGGAAACCTATACTCAAAGAAGAGAAAGAAGAAAATACTCAAGACTGTAACACAGGAGAAAAAAAAAAAAGGAAAACCATGAGAGGTTTTGCGGCAGGTGAGATAATTTCTGCAGGAGGATCTGAGGAAGAGCCTCAGAAAGGAGAGCCCGCTGAAGTGGGCCTTGAAGAACGGAGAGGCCTGGACATGCAGAGATGGGTGGGGAGGGTAGTGGTCAAGCCAGATAACAGGGAGCGACAGGAGCCAAGAGGGCTGCGGGGGGCTTGTCGGCCCCTTAAGGACAGAGTCTTGTTGTTTACCTTCTTTACTGTGGTACATGACAAGTAACAGGTAACCAAAATATACTAATTCAAAGCTCAATACAAAGGAAACAAAATTCAGGGGATGATTGAGTGAGTGTCCAATGGTGCAGTTTGGCAAGACAACAGGGCATGTATAAAAAAAGAGTATGTGAGAGAGCAAGGGTGGAAAGCGTTCAGTGCCGTTGAGAAACAGATCAAGGCAATGGGGTACAAGGCTGTAGAGGTGGGAGACCATATGCCTCAAGTTCATGTCTATCGGCAAAAAACAGTATGTTAAAGGAAAATAACCAGTCATCAGTTGCTGTCAAGTTGATTCCAATTCATGGCGGCCCCACGTATATCAGAGTAGAACTGTGCTCCACAGGGTTTTCAACATCTGTTTTTTTCTGCAGATTGCCAAACCTTTCTTCCGAGGCCCTTCTGGGTGGACTTGAACTTCCAACCTTTCAGTTAGTAGCCTACCACTTAACCATGTGCACTCCCCCAGGGATACCTGAGGGAAAACAGGAAGAGGGAAAGAGTGGGGGAGAGAGAGCAGTATTGAAGATACAGGCGTGAGGCTCATTTATATTAAATATTGGAAAAGAGAAGAAACAACAAATACATATAAGGCAACTCCAAATTACCTTTTTGTACAGAAAAAGCAGGAGGAATTAATTTTGAATTTTTACATCTCCTGAAACTTTTTGCCGCGTTCCCACTCTCCGCAGCCAAATTAAGTTGTAAACTCGACCATACATTAAAGTCTGTGTAGCTGCTATCCCTGGGCCCCAGGATCTCTCCAGGTATGCAACCTGCTGCTGTCTGTGCTCTGCAGAACGTTAGAGACAATTACTTTGGCGTGGATGACTCGGTCAGTTATATCGGCGCAATGAAGTCATGGTTACCAGCCCGACATGCCTGCAGATATTCCAGGCAGCTGTCCTAGATAGAGGGGCCCTGGTGGTGCGGTGGTTATGCAATCGGCTGCTAAAAGAAAGGTCGGTGGTTTGAACCCACCAGCTGCTCCACAGGGGAAAGATGTGGCAGTCTGCTTCTATAAAGATTTATAGCCTTGGAAACCCTATGGGCCAGCTCTACTCTGTCCTATAGGGTTGCTATGAGTCAGAATTGACTGGACGGCAATGGGGTTTTTTGGTCCGAGATTATAAAAATTTAAATGGGCCAATTATAAAATAATTTAATTGATTTTACTTGGCAGGATGCTATCAGCTATAGTGAGTTGGCTGCAGGGAGAGGTGAGGGGCAGGACAGGGTGTAGGAAAAGAAAGGCCCTGAACAGCTGTCAACATGGCAATAATTAGCAATAAAGGGAGAGCCCACTGAGCCACAAGTAGACATGGGAAGGGAGTCCTTGGGTGGTGTAAACGGTTCATGTGTTTGGCTGCTAATCAAAAGGCTGGAAGTTCGAGCCCACCCAGAGCTACTTTGAAAGGAAAACCTGGCCATCTACTCCCTAAAACTCAGTTACTGAAAACCCTATGGAGTGCTGGCTTATAAAATAAACAATATCACCCATGAGTAATGTGCTCCCTTCAACAATCCACTGTACGAGACCAAGCGGTCAACATTTACCCAAAAGCAGGGACGAGAAGGCAAAGAGGGGAAGGGAAGCTAGAGCAACGGAAACAGAACAAACAGAATAGAAATAATGAGAATGCTGACACACTATAAATACTATAACCAATGTCACAGAACAATTTGTATAAAAATTGTTAAATGGGAACCTAATTCGCTGTGTAAACTTTCACGTAAAACACAATAAAATACTAAATTAAAAAAAAAAAAAGAAAGAAAACCTCATGGAGCACAGTTCTACTCTGACATACATGGGGTCACCACGAGTCAGGGTTGACTTGATGGCCACTGTCTAGCGGTGGTAGCAGAAAGGATGTAAGTGTCAGAGTTGTGCTTCTGGCAGCCAGGTGAGAAGGGGCATATGCCATTTGTCCAACCTTGGAAACTGGCTTTTCACTAAGATGGGCACCTGTGATTATCTCACATTTCTGTAGTGACAAGATATTTCCTTTCCTGCACCCTGTCCTGTCCCTTGCCTCTCCCTGCAAGCATCACTCAGAGTCACTGCCCAGGGCCTGAATATCAACTGAGTGTTCTCATCTTGGGAAGAAGAAATTAGGTCCCAGTGACCTACACCGCTGTTCCCCCAAAGCTCCTGCTTTGATGTATGCCTCAGAGGCATAACATATTGCTTCTCCCAGAGTTTGCACTTTTCACCTTAATGTTGGGAGCCCTGGTGTTACAGTGGTTAAGAGCTTGGCTGCTAACCAAAAGGTCAGCAGTTCGAATCCACCAGCCAATCCTTGGAAACCCTACGAAGCAGTTCTACTCTGTCCTATAGGGTCGCTATGAGTTGGAATCCACGGCAAAGGGTTTGGTTTGGTTTACCTTAATGTTAATTCCTCTTCCGTCTGAAAACCTGAATTAAATCTCTTAGGACATGTTTTCTTTCACCACAGTGAACATGTATGTAACAAAACGTTTGTTACTTTAACACTCTTCACACGTACAAATCATTACGTTTACCATGTGGTTCAGCCATCGCCATCATCCTATTTCTAAATGTTCCCACCACCTTTAATAGAAGCTCAGTGTCCCCTAAGCAACGAGTCCCCCTTTTCTAAACTTCCTTCCCACCGCTGGTAACGAAGGGGCACCTTCTCTCCTGAAATGGTCTAGCTGAAGCCAGGTAGGCTTGCTATATGTCAGAACTGACTCAACGGCAACGGGTTTGGCTTTTTTGGGCGGGCGGGGGGAGGTGAGGGAGGCTCATTAAAAAAAAGTTCCATGGAGGTAAAAAACAGAGCTGAAAGAAAATACGAGTGAGTGCTGAGTTCGTTCTGGTGCTTTCCCAGACGGGCATGTTACAATCATTTCTAGTTTTGTTTTCTCTGGGAAAATGCTATTAAAAAACAGGTCTGAGTTTAGAAAGAAAGGCGAAGATTTACAAAACAGCAAGATTGCCTACAAACAGAAGAGCTAGAATCTGAGTTTCTTAGCAGCCCTGGTTTTAGTTCTGCGTAATTCATTCCCAAGGAATTCCCTAACTGCAGATAGTAAACACCCTGAATGGAGCAGACAGCACTCTCAGAATAGCTGCAGATATTCTTATTCATGGTTGCCTCATGCTACCAGGGAGAATCCAGGGGTGTTTTAAGTACTGTGGTGTACAGGGATTGGAGGAAACAGCTGTGCTACTGGCTGAGAAGAAAGCGGGTCACAAGAAACCAGCTCATCCTAAAAACTACAACAGAGAAGCTGCCTTTAACGTAGAGATACTGGTGTTAGGAGAAAGAGGATTTCTAATTTGTCTGTCTTGCTCCGCTGTTTTGTGGCAACTGAGCAAACGAGGAAGATTAAAATTAGCTGTCATTATGACTACACCGTGTTTAATAGAGTTAAAATTGAGAGAACATCTTTATAAAACAGAATTCTAAGCCTGACACATTAGTGGTGCTTAATGAACCAGAACGGGGTAAATCCCTTTGGAGAGCCAATACATAAACAAAGCTATTAATTAGGTCGCACTTGTTTCCCAACAAGCCTTTTGTTTGATTTACTTACAGTAAACAGAACTATATCCATCCTTCTTTGTGGAGAAGTATTCACCAGTACAACCAAATATAATTATTACACCTTGAGCACTTGCAATTACACGACTTTATAATAAGCATACAGTTGGCTGTGCCCATCATTAGCACCCGTCACTTCCCCAGCCACTCCCCGAGCCTGGCCGCCAGCTCTCTGGACCATTAGGCTGTGCAACTGACTTGTTTTCATGTCCTTAAAGCTTTCAAAATCGCATAAACCAAACCCACCGCTGCTGAGTCAATTCACAGCGACAGAATGGGACAGAGTAGAACTGCCCCCATAGGGTTTCCAAGGCTGTCCTCTTTAGGAAAGAAGAATATCACACCTTCCTCCTGTGGAGCAGCTGGTAGATTTGAACCACTGACTTTTCACAGCCGAGCACTTAGCCACTGTGCCACCAGGGCTCCTTTCAAAATCACACAGAAGAGAAAATCATTTGTCTTCTGGAAAGGAAATAGGTATTTTTTTTTTTGAGGGGGGGGTTAACTTATTATTGTTGTACTTTAAATGAAGCTTTACAGAACAAACTAGTTTCTCATTAAACAATCAGTACACATATTGTTTTGTGACATTGGTTACCAACCCCACAACATGTCAACACTCTTCCCTTCTCGACCTTGGATTTCCTATTACCAGTTTTCCTGTCCCCTCCTGCCTTGGAAGTCCTTGTCCCTGGACTGGTGTGCCCCTTTAGTCTCATTTTGTTTTATGGGCCTCTCTAATCTTTGGCTGAAGGGCAAACCTCAGGAGTGACTTCATTACTGGGCTAAAAGGGTGCCCGGGGTTTCTCTAGTCTCTGTCAGGCCAGTAAGTCTGGTCTTTTTTTGTGAGTTTTAATTTTGTTCTCCATTTTTCTCTAGCTCTCTCTGGGACCCTCTATTGTGATCCTCGTCAGAGCAGTCAGTGGTGGTAGCTGGGCACCATCTAGGTGTACTGGACTCTCGTGGAGGCTGTGGTAGTTTTGGTCCATTAGTCCTTTGGATTAATCTTTTCCTTGAAATAGGTATTTCTCAAGGAAGCAAGAAAAAAAATTGCTTTAAAAATCAAAGGTATGAGAAAGAACATGATTTATAGTGCCTCTCTGTATAGGGTTGCTATGAGTCAGGATTGACTTGATGGCAGTGGGTTCGGTTTTTTTGGTTTTCTCTGTATTGGAAGCCTGATGATTACCAGAAGGTCTAGAGTAAAATATTAGGTTTAAAGCTGGGGCGGATAGAGCACAGAGGACAATTCCCATCTTTGAAGTCAGGGAATGCATGTCTCTTGAGTTCCCTGAGGTCTAATCTTGTCATTCCCTAATAAAGAAGTCAGTAACAGAAACCAGCTCAAGAGGCGCAGCTGGTTAAGCACTCAACTGCTAATCAAATAAGAAGCCCCGGTTCTGTATGCAGTTAAGTGCTTGGCTGTTAACCAAAAAGCCAGCAGTTTAGTCCATCCAGTAGCTCCATGGGGGAAACACCTGGTGATCTGCTCCTGTAAAGATTACTGCCAAGAAAATCCTGTGGGGCAGTTCTACTCGGTTGCGTGGGGTCACTATGAGGCAAAAATGACTCAACGGCACCCAATGAGAATAACACTAACTGAATGGTTGGTGGTTCGAACCCACCCAGGCCTTGGAAGAAAGGCTCAGTGATCTGCTTCCAAAATATCACAGCCATTGAAAACCCTATGGAGACAGTCTACTCTGCACACATGGGATTGCTGTAAGGTGAAACCTACTTGGCGGCAACGGGGCTGGTTTTTCTGATTTTGTGGGACCTCCCAGTGACATCACTGATGACCTTGTGGCCTGTATGCCCTATATTGAAGACTTCTCAACACTTGAGTCAGGAGTGGGCGGGGTAGCTCCATGGTGGAACACAGGGTCCATCAGAGAGGTGAGGTCTAACAGTCATCTCAAAGGCAACCTACTCAGGAGAGAACTCTTGCATTTCCCCTCTCCAAATCCACTTCTCCCCCCGTACCCCCCGGTCTTCCCCGTCATCCAGATGATCAGGTCAAAAAGCCTGGAAGCCAGCCTTGACTCTATCCCTGAGATCCTACATTCACTACAACACAGAGTCCAGCTGACTCTACTTCGTTATTTACTCCAAACCCAACCAACACACCATCTCCACTGCTAGCACCTAAGTCTAAGCCACCTTCATCCAGTTGAGAGAGAAAGAGCATTTGATTGTAAATGAGAGTGAATCCTGCATTTGCCTTTAGCTAAAGAAGAGGGAATCTGTGGGGGGGGCAAACAGTTAAACACTCGCTTACTAACGGAAAGGTTGGAGGTTCAATTCCACCCAGAGGCACCCTCGAAGGAAAGCCTGGCAATCTACTTCTGAAAGACCACAGTCACGGAAAACCTTATGGAGTGAGTTCTACTCTGACACACATGGCATCTCCATGAGTCGGAACTGACTCCATGGCAACTGGTTAGGCTTTTTGTTTAATAAAGGAAAGAGGGAGAAAAGAGTGGGACAAGGCTAGAAAGTAAGGACTGTAAACTGCTTTGTAAGCAATGTTGAGGATTTGGACAAAGACATTGGTCGAGAGAGACAAATTTGTAATTCTGGAAATTTACCGAGCAATGCTGGAAAATAAAGCATTACACAAATTGGCATATTTTGATAATGGCAACAAAGCCAATTCATTAAGGTGATACTCCTGAACTAGACATTGATGTATGAGGATCAGATGCTGATTTTGATAAGGTTTAGGAATGACCAGTTGATGAGTCTGCCAAATTCTGGCCTTCCTTGTTACCCTCCACTGCCACGTTCTATTGTGACAACACCTCTAGGTGTTAGATAATAAAAGGAAGTTACAGTTATCAATGTTGTAACACCAAGAAAACAAAAATCTATGCTTACATTTAGGAGCAAAGATTTTATCTCGAATGGGCCCCTACTGAGCTAGAGGTCAAGCCCCCTTTCTGCTGACAAAAGGCTTCCAACAGGTAAACTGCACCCTGATTTGGGATGCTGGGCTGGGTCTCTGCAAACCGAGTTCAGCCACGTGGCTCTCTGCTAGGTTCGGCCAATAGGGAGCACTAGTGGGGGACTGAAGCACAGGATGAGGGGCAAATGGTCTTCCTTCCTGCTTTCTGCTACTCCTGTTGGCACCACCCAGCAGTGGCACTTGGCTTCAGCCTCCACTTCCTTGCACACCTACATCATGCTCCCTTACAAATATGACCAGCAGCTGCACAGCGCCCCTCCTCAGTGGGCTGAGCACCAACTCGTTAGTGCCTGTGATGGTTAAGGCTGTGTGTCAACTTGGCTGGGCCATGATTCTCAGTGGTTTGGCAGTTATGTAATGATGTAATTTGGCAGTTATGCAATGATGTAATTTGAAAGTTATGTAATGATATAGTCTGTAGTCATCCTCCATGATATGAGCTGATGTGATCAGCCAATCAGTTGTAAAGGGGGTTTCCTTGGGGGTGTGGCCGGCATCTAATATATGTGGATGTCTGTCAAAGCTCTCTTGCTCTGGATCCTGCTTCCGGCTCATCATCATCTGACCTCTGCTTCTTGGGACATATGTCAGCAGCTTCTCATCTGACCTGCCAACTTTGGGATTTGCTGGCTTCCACAGGCCTATGAGCCAGCAACCTGATGTCTGACCTGCTGATTCTGGATTCATCAGCCCCTGCAACGATGTGAGTCAGGAAAAGCATCCTGACCCATGAACTTTGGGACTTACCAGCTTCCACAACCATGTGAGCCATTTCTCTCTCTCTATATATATACATACATTTCACTAGTTTTGCTTCTCTAGAGAACCCAGCCTAAGACAGCACCTCTTCTCTGAGTTCCTAGGTTCTAGAGCTCAGTCCTAGGGGTGGGAGCTGCTTCCTAACATTGGTACCCCACTGTTTCCTTTTGCTCTTTTGGCCCTCCAGCTCTGTGAAACAAATTTCCTATATTGAATTCCCTCCATTGAAACAGTTGGTTTTTCCAACTAGGCCCTTTCTGAAAATGATTTACAGCAGATCTCCTCACTCACTCCCCTGATAGCACGTCTTGAGAACATCCCAGCAGCTGAGAAATTCTGCAATCTTACCTCACAATCCCCTGACAACTTAAATGAGAGGCTAATTTTTTGATTAAGGAAATCTAAAATGCTAAAACAACTGTGACACAGCTAAAATGACTATCTTCTACCACTCTGAAGTATCAAGCTTATCGTAAGCTATATTTTGGACATGGAATATTTTCATGGCTGGCCATCTTAAAAAAAAAAAAAAGAAAATTCAGATAAACTTTTAACTGCATTTTAAAAGCAAAAAGATGTAACAGATACATTATTTAAGAGTGTTGGATACATAGTTAGGAACTTGAGTTATTGTCAGGAACGAAAGGAAAAGCCAACAGAAATTTAATTTACTGTGGATTTATATCGAGTTTTACAAGCAAGGATAACTCGTTTGTAGCTGAAGCAGCACTGTCATTATGTTAAAATACTGAATGACAGTAAAGCCTGCTATCAAAGATGTGAATTTCCTAGTTATATTTAGGAAATTCAAGGCCATTCTTTCTCACCAGCAGGAGGTAGTTGGTATTTTCAAATCAAGGGTGTTTAGTTCAAATGAACAAATAATTGACAACAGACATACACCTATCAATGAATTTCAACAGTTCTTTGTACGTTGACATTTGTTGAAGTTCCACTTTTAGTGTTAGCTTAAGGTAGAAAGAAGATAAAACTCAAGAGACCGAAAATGAAAACTTGAATAAGAATACAATGAAACGCCTGGAATTCCACAGGCAGAAGTCTTACCATTATCCTGTCACTGTCAATAATGGTGTTCAACCTGTGAGCAATGGTGAGCACGGTGCACTGGGCAAATTTCTCACGGATCTTCTTTTGTATTAACTCATCAGTTCTGGAATCAAACCAATAGAATTTAGGTCAGTATAGCAAAGATTCAAAAAGGAGACTTAAGATTTAAAAATATATAGGATATTTTAATTTTTTCTTAAATCAATACTTTGAGATACTGTGTTTTTACAAAACTAAGTGTAAAAGGTCTATTTAGAAATTTTACCTATTTTTCATAAAACAATGGAAATTACTTTTTTCTCCAAACTGCATGAAACCATCAGGAGTCAAATTTAGGAATCTAGCTTTCTTAGGGTATCTAATAATATTATTAATACTGAACAACATGATCTGGTTTCTCCCTTTGTTTTCTAGAATTAATGTTTCAAAAGACACCTTTGGGGGCAAAACAGCACTCAGAAACATTTCTAAGCATCAGTAAATATTTCCCATTTACTATATTTAAAATTCTGAGTCAATGTCACAAAGACCTCAGCTCGTACCTTGGATCCACGTTTGCTGTAGCTTCATCAATAATCAATATCCGGTTTTTCCTGAGAATAGCCCTGGCAAGGCACACCAGCTGTCTCTGTCCAACGCTAAAATTCGACCCTGATTCTGCTAATTCAGTGTTCATTTTATCAGGAAGATCTTCTATGGCTTCTTTAAGTTGTACCTATAGATGTAGAAAGAAGCATGACATTCCCCTGAACAAACGACTACTGAAGTAGAGACTCGTGCCTCTTAGACATCAGAGCCTTTGAGATCCTTTCCCTTGCAAGATGCATCTGACGTGTATAGTCCCGTGACTCTGAGTGTTACTCCCAGTTCGTGTTAACTGAGAAAGACGGTGGGGCCAACTCAGAACAGAGATATTCTGACTTAAGAGAACAGACTTAATGGGACCCAAGATGTTTCCTTCTCACCATCAGGAAGCACAAGCCTATTCATGCTGGATCATACGTCAACACTGTGACGATTTCATTACGGAACATACAATAATGATAAACACAATTATTCTCTAGGTAAAATGAAAAAAGCTAAAAATGTTCCTTTTAATTTTTAGTCAAGAGGTAACTGGGAATTTATAGAGAGAATAGGCAGAGTAGTGGTTGCCTCCAGCTAGAGGGTTAATTGTAAAAGGGCAGGAGGGAGCTTTTCGGGATGATGGAAACGTTCTAAAACTGGATTGTGGTGACGGCTGTACACAGGGAAGGATTATCCAATAAGCAAGGTAAGCACAGGCTTACCGGTGCTTATTTACCAATCTGCAGTGAAACCCATGTGAAATCGTTAAGCATGAGTAAGCCCGTGTTTACCTTGCTTACTGGGTCATCTGTCCCTGTCAGGGATTGTAAATTTGAAAAGAGGCTTGGATTCTGTAGGAAGGTGCTGTGGGGTTGGGAGAGAGGCAGAAGCCAGCCATATCTAGAAGCAGAATCTTTGATGTGGTGAAAAAATGTAAATGATCTGGTAAGCAAGGTAAGAGGTATGCCTACCTTGCTTATTGGAGATCTGCCCCTGGTTGTATATTCTATAAATTTACTGAAACCACTGAATTTTATACTCAAAATGGATACATTTTCTAGTAAGTAAATTATACCTTGATAAAGTTGTTTTTAAAAAAATTCAGTGCTCCCACCACTGGGGATGACACCCACCAAGTCCCCCTGCCCCACTCCCACGAAGTTAATAAAGTCTCTCAATTATGAAAAAATTTCTCCCAATCTCTGTAGAAAAGTTAAAAGGAGCTTTATGGTTGATTCAAGTTTCCCAAAGGACATTCCTCACAAGAACTAGTACACTAGAGAAAAAAACTTAAAAAATAAACAAATACATAAAAATAAAATTACTAGAGGAAGCATGGTTCTTTAAAGATATAATTTTGTGGGCATGCTGCCATTTTGGTAGTTTTTAATTGACTGGAAAAGTTAAATAATACACATTTAAACAACAGCAAGCTGCATCTCATATATTAATAAGCTGGGAGCCTATTGGGGGAATGGCTCTTTTCAAAGCTCAATCCTGTACTGCTAGACCAGTCAAGTGCATTTACTTCAATCTCACAAATGTCTTGCAGTGTGTGAAAAATTATGAAAAACAGGGCACAGCATAACATCTTACTGCCCCCAGGCTATGGGGATAAATAGTGTTTATATTAATCCACCCTCATAAATCTGTAGTTCTAAGCAAAAAAAGGAAAACTCTTAACTGCCAAAGATAGCCTGAGACTGTGAAGGGTGCTGGTTCACGTCAATGGATATTTGTTTTGGAGAAATTTTACAGAGCAAGAGCCAAATTCAGGCTATACTTGAGAGTTACAGAAGAACAAAGAGTCCATAAACTTCAAATTAAGAAATCAACAGGCTGAGGAATAACGGCTAATAAGCAGGTATGCTGAACTGCAATGTCAACAACAAAAAACCAAGTGTAAACGGGCAACGCTATCATGATGTGGAAACCCTGGTGGCGTAGTGGTTAAATGCTGTGGCTGCTAACCAAAAGGTCGGCAGTTCAAATCCACCAGGCGCTCCTTGGAAACTCTATGGGGGCAGTTCTCCTCTGTCCTATAGGGTCGCTATGAGTCGGAATCAAATCAGTGGCAATGGGTACGGGTCACGATGTTGGCCTAGATGATGAAGCACTTGAATGAATGTGAGCTTTTGAAATGTGCTCACAATGAAAGTCTGACACTAAAAAATGGGAATTCTGAGTTAGGATTAAATAGGATATTGGTGTTTGGTATTAGTCTGAAAAGTGGGAAGTTATACAAAATCCAAAGTGTACAATTTGGACTGCCGCACAAGTTTCTGCACCAAAAACTGTAAAAAGATCGTCTTTGTTAAGTCCCTCCATGACAAGGAAGAGGGCCTCTTATGTATTCGGTTTATGAGACATATTCACAGATCTAAACCCCAGGGGATGGGGACTGACAGCTTCATCAGCTTTTCCTCCTGAGTAGACTTTGGTAATACTTGTATTCGTAGAGCATAAGGTGTCAGACTGGAGGTTATTATACTATTCCTTCAACTTTTCCATGATTTGAAATTTTCAAAATTTCCAAAGGTTGAGGCCTTAAAGCCAGATAGCCTGGGGCTGAGTTCTGCCAGGCTCTGCCAAACTGAAAGTTCCTGAACTTTCTCTACCTCAGCTTCCTAACCTGTAGATGAGAACATAATGATAAAAGTATCTACCTCCTAATGTTGGGGGTGTAAAAAAAGTCAGTATGCATAAGGAAAGGAGCCCTGGTGGCACAGTGGTTAAGCACTCGGCTGCGAACTAAAAGTTGGTCGTGCAAACCCACCAGAGACTCGGCAGGAGAAAAGGCCTGATAACCTGCTGCTGTAAAGATAACGGCCTTGGAATCGCTATGGGGTATTTCTACTCTGGCCTTTGGGGTCAGTAGGAGTTGGAATTAACTCTACAGCCATGGTTTTTTTTTTTTGGTTTATGTATAAGGAACTTAGAGTAATGTTTGCTACAAAGTGAGAGATCAACAGATACTGGCTACTATTAATAATAGCATTTTACAGTGGATAAATTTAAGCAAAAAAATGTCACCTTGAAGACTAAGGTGCACCTGATCAAGCCACGGTGTTTTCAATCACCTCATAGGCATGCGAAGGCTGGATAATGAATAAGGAAGACTGAAGAAGAACTGACACCTCTAAGTTATGGTCTTGGCGAAGAATATTGAATTACCATGGACTGCCAAAAGAACGAACAAATCTGTCTTGGAAGAAATACAGCCAGAATGCTCCTTAGAAGCAAGGACAGTGAGACTTTGTCTCACATACTTTGGACATCTCTGGAGAAGGACATCATGCTTGGTAAAGTAGAGGGTCAGCAAAAAAAAGAGGACGACCCTCAAAGAGATGGACTGACCCAGTGGCTGCAACAATGGGCTCAAGCATAACAACGGTCGTGAGGATGGTGCAGGACCAGGCCGTGTTTCGTTCTGTTGTGCACAGCGTCGCTATGAGTTGGAACCAACTCGATGGCACCTAACAACAACATAGCTAGTCTCTGTTCATGTTCTGCTTCATTTTTCTTCATTGGATTTATCACTACCTGATATTATGTTACACACTCATTTACTTATTTTCTATCTCCCTCACTAGAATGTAAGCTCCTTAAGGGTAGGGACTTTGTCTCTTGTGTAGACTACAGTCAATACCGTTAGTACCTAGAATAATGGCTACGTAAAAAGCTCTCAATAAATGTCTATTGAAGGTATGGAGGAAGCCACAAATACCTCTCATTTTATGAGATGCCTGTTTCTATAAATGTGAAAATAAATCAATATATAATTTATATGAAAAATCATTTTTATATTAAATGTCATTTTCAAAGAAATATATCCCTTATTAAAAATTTTTTGGCCCTGTGATTTCATAATATTATACTTTAAAATGTGGGAAAAATGAAAAAAAATTTACAATTTAAGGAAAACTGATCAAATAAAACTATTCAAAACTATACATCTCAGTACAGAGTATTTCAGACTATTTGTAAACTTGGAAAACATAATAAACTACAGCAAAACAGAAAATAGTAAACTGACCTTATGAGACGCACCATGTCTACCATTATAAACGTTTTCAAAGTAACCTACTACGGGGCCTGTCTCTGCTAGGCGCCAGAGCCCCTCACAGGAGAGTAGCCTGAGTGTCAGATTCTACTTCCACACTCTGTGGAGCTTCTCTATTTTTAGAAGAGAAAGGCTGACACGAGTTGGAAAAAATAAGAGACACTGAATGTAAGCAATCAACTGATGGGGAAGAGATTTTACTAGAACAAAGCTACCGGTGTATGAAGTAAAGGGGAGGCCCATTTACCGAAATGCATGGCCCAAGGGAACTGGATACTCGTCGTATCGTGGAAGCAAGGACTGACTAACGTGTTTCCTGGTGCATACGTGGCTGATGTCCAGATTTCTGTATCTTGGTTTCCTGTATAATGAGACAGCATTTTCTTCTAACAGAGATGCTGTCAATGTTAAACATAATTGGAAGGCTTCAACCAGATCTGACATGACATACCATACTCTCAATTGTATATCCCAGTACTAATTTTTTTTTTTTAACAGAACCAGCCTACCGCTGCTTAATTTTCATAATTTTATCTGCCGTGATCTTTAGACCTCTTTCCGATATGCTGCTTTGACTTTCGTCATTACCTGTCCTATTTATTCAGTGGCTTTTGCTTCTTAGGGGCCCCAAATGACACTAATTCCTAGTCAAGTTTCTTCAGTTTACAACTGACTCTTTTTCAGTATTTGAGGTAACTTTCAGCATATTTTAAAAAACAACCAAGATGAGATGGACAACATCTCCAGGCCCATCTCCCTTCTTAATGCAAAACCTACTTTCCCATCTCCAGTAGTACCCACCCATGGGAGATAGGGGAAGCGGAAATGAGAGGAATTTTAAAAAATAAACATCATTTCTTTTTATTTGAAATTGTTAAAGAGGGCTAGGTAAAACCATGGTGTCTTCTTAATGAATCTCAAGCCAACCCTATGAGTTGGACTCTCAGTTCTAATTTGGTGTTATCTGTGAATCAACCAGCTAGGCTTCCTAGTCTACCTTGAGGAACTACCAAGGACAGAAGGCCTGCTACCATCGAGTTATGCTGCTCTGGTTTTGGGATCCAATGGAAAGAATAAAGCCATGGAGACAGCAGATGGACTGATATAACTGAGAAGTCCAGAGGAACCTGAGTGGCACTGGAGTCAGCTGCTGAGTCCTTTGCTGATGTCTCCTAGATAAACACCTGCACACAACATCCTGCGTACAATTCCAAGGTGTTTACAAGGTGGGGTTCTGACTGCATAGTCAGAAGACCCTGAGATTCCAAAGACCCCACGGTTGGAATCTCTGACCTACCAGAATCAGCCAGCCCTCCACGAACCTGTCGTCACAAAACTCTATTACTGTGAAATGGTCACAGGTTTTCATCTGCTAGGACTACTCAGCCCTTTTCCCAAATCCAGATTACAAAAGCAAATAAGTGCACCAGAGGAAATTTAGAAAAGCCAAAAAGTGGGGAGGAAAAAAAAAAAAATCACTCATTATGTTATTATCCCCAAATAAGCACTATTAGTATTTTGGTGTCTTTCTTACATACAAGTTTCAAAATAGGTGGGTGATTAAAAAAACTACTGGAATCATATTGTAAACACAATGTTGTATTCTAATTAAAAAAAAAAAAAACTACCAAATCTTTTATTGAAAAGCAAATGTCATAAAAAAATAATTCTTGGATGAATACTGTGACTGGATTATTTCCCACTCTAGGAGGTATCATTAAAGTAATGAAATCAATTTTATAAGTAATACATAGAAACCACTGATTTTATAGCCTGTCCTCATGGAGTATTCATATTTTGTTTTTATTTACAGAAAGCTCCAAATATAGTTAAATACAAACAGATTTTAGTATTACCTACCACTTCCACTAGCTCATCAGTTTCAGAATTCTGAAAGGCTACTAAATTTTCTTTTAATCTTACCCACTACAGATGAAATAAGGATAAGTTACAGACAAGTTCTAAGATTACTACTGGCAGGACTGTCTCCCAATTAACATGTTCTTACTTCTTCACTGACTAAAGAACAATACGTTTCTAGAGTAATTTCACTCTCTGATAGCTGACGAACAGACATCTCAAGCTCTGAGACAAATAGAAAAATAAATTACCAGTAATTCCTGTTCTTTCAAGGTGTGGCACAATCTTACTATTCAATCTATCCCGTGAGCTCAAGAGCAGTGGGTCACCTTGCCTTCCTTTACCTGCGATGGCACTGCTCTCCCCCAGAATTCCACTTGAGGAAGACTCACAAATGTCAGTGAAATCAGAGGTCAACCATGAACATCAGGGAAATCAGAGATCAATTATTTTTCGAGCAGAAGATGGTGAAGTAGTAGAGCTGATTTAGGAAAATAAAACTCCCCCAGTTGCTGGAAAGCAGGGCAGACGTGTGAAGACTAAGCACTGACACACCTGCAGAAAATAAGGGCTGCTGGCAGGAAACTGCCTGGCCTCCAACTCTGGTTGCTGATAGTTGAAGCTCATCTACAAATTAAAAGACTTCAGTGCTATCCCTGGAAGGGCAGCATTAAATGACAAATACACCGATTCAAAACAATAATCATGGTGAGGAACTGATCGCGTGATCTGTGACTTTTTTTTTTAAGTAAGCCACACTTCTCTGAAATGAAGAGATCAATCAGATGTTCGATATACATGTTTATCAGGTGCTTACTAAAATCAAAACACTGAGATAGGTCCTAGGAGGGATTAGAAGTCTAAGATGTGGTTTTCTGTCTTTAAGTGGCTTAGAATTAATTTGCAGAATCAGGATGGATACACAAAATAATTACTACTAAAACATATAAACCAACAGCACTTTAACATTCAAAATCCTTTTTCATGCAAGGGCGAGGAAATTCAGAGAAGTGGTCCAAAGGGACCGACCCACACAAATAAGAAAAAATCTTCTAGCAGCATACGTATCCGTACAGAAGCTGAGCAAAAATTCCAAGGTTCGGATACCTGCATTCACTTTACAGCATTAAAAATTACAGGTTTGCAAATAAAATAAGCATGATTATATTCTACCTATATAATTTATAAACACTTTCTTATAAAACTTCAAAGTGTTTTTTAAGTATGAGCTCACTGGTCTTCTGGGTAGAAATGAAGAACAATTACGGTCTTCACTTAATAGACGCTCCCCAAGAACAGAGCAGTAAAATGAATTTGGCAGGGTATCTTAGTCACTGGTAGAATCTGAACCCATAAACATAACTCCTAGTTTAGGGCTCTGTTGTTGACAAATACGACAGTGTATCTAGCTGCTCTGGATTCTAGGAAGAAAGGAAAAAGGAAAATCTGAGGCATTTTATTGCTGGTTTTCATCAGCATCAATCTGTACATTTTAAGTGCATTCATGTATTCCGTGTTCTCCTGGGTGCTGAACAAAGTGAGTTAAACCAATAAACTCCCCTTAATCGCCGGCAATGTTGTAAATATACATGTACATAGACTGATGCGAACAAATGAAAGATACTGATATTTTATAAATTACCTCTTTTAAGGCATTCCACAGTTCCTCATCCGTGTATTCATTAAAGGGATCCAGGTTTCTTCTCATTGTTCCAGTGAATAACACAGGATCCTAAATGTGCCAAAACAGTTACTGTTGTTATCATGGCTTCTTTTCATTTTTTCCCCAATGTTACCTTTCAGAATAGAACGAAAATACCAATAGAATGAAAATGCCAAAATTCACTCTCATCGTTAATTTTAAGGTTGTAAATGTTTGCTTATAAAACAATTTCTCGATAATATTCCATTGGACAAAGTCAGCTTCAAAATCTCTTCTAGATCATTGAACACTAACAAAAGAAACTGTTAGAGTGTGCCATTTAAAGAAAAAACTGAAGAAGAAAAAGAAGGTCTGATTTTTTAAAAAATGCCTTCCTGGTAGTTATCTGCTTAAACAGGAAAAACGAGGATATAATTATTTGAGGAGCTTTACTTCAAGAGAGTGATACCAACTGTCAATCCTGGTGGGATGCTGGAAAACACCAATAGCAGGATTAGTTGAAGCTGCATCTCAAAGACAAATTGTTAAATACGTTCACGTTTGCACACAGAACCCCTGGGTGAGACAAAGTTTGCTCTCAACTGCTAACCCAAAGGTTTGTGCTTTGAACCCACTCGGCAGCAATGTGAAAGAAAGGCCTGGCAATCTGCTTTCCTGAAGATTATGGCCAAGAAAACCCCATGGAGCAAGTCTACTCTCTAACACTGAAGAATAAATTAGGATATTTTCTTTGTTGGTAAAACTGACTTCCGGGATTGGGAATCTCTCCACACGTGCAAAAGGGATGTCTTGTCATCTTAAGAAGAGGTGAACCAGTGGGGCCAATGGCACTTCTGTTCAGGAAGAGACTGTCTCTAATTTTTCATCAGCTAATACACACATTATCTTCTCTTCTTATCAGGGTTACAGACCTCACCGAACCTCATTATTAACCACAAGGGCAGGATAACCTGAAACCCATTGTGCCGTGTCATAATAAGATTATTTTAATTTAAATGGCTCATCCTACTCATTTCCTTCAGGAGGAGCTGAAAATTAAATTACTCATGAAATATACACCTCCTACGGGTCTCTAAGGAATAATCTTGAACATAAGCTTATATACGCCCTATAAAAGTCTTCTTCTGGAAGGTTCTAGAAAGCCAGGGCACAAGGATCTAGGTAGTACAAAAGAGCCCAACTGTCTACTGTCAATAAAGGTGGCAATGCAGACACGGAAACAAGACACCTGACTCTTCCACAGGTACCTGAGAACCGCTCAAGGGACTTATCAGCCTCGAATCTTGCCTGGCCTTGGAGCTGGAAACCCTGGGAAGAAAGATTAAGAAGACAGGCTTCTTTCTTCTCTAGCCATGAAGAATAATGACGATCAGTTTTAAGATTGGTGAGGGAGAAATGGATGTAGAAAACAGATGGCGTTTCATCAAAAAATAGGCATCCCTAAGCAAAATATAAAAATTAAAGACACTAAAATGGGCCCTTTATTTGCACTAAGTTTGTTAAGTGCCCTGAAAGCGCTGAAAACCACTGGTCAAACGATGGTTCAAAATGATTTTTCAGAATGAAACTAAAAAATCCTGAGAGTCAAATTTAAGGTTAAAGACTAAACTACTGAATTTAAGACCAGAGAGACTAAAAGACCATGTAAGCAATGGCTGGGAATTCCTTCTCAAAAGAATAGCCACCATGTTACTTAGATTTTTCTTTTAAACATTTATCTCACCTTTCGTAATGAATTATCGGCTCTGAGATTCCAACAAGCTAGGTAATTTCCCCTCCTGTAGTTGTTATGGAGCCCTGGTGGCGCTGTGGTTAAATGTTCGGCTACTAACCTGAAGGTACGCAGTTCGAATCCACCAGGCGCTCCTTGGAAGCCCTATAGGGCAGTTCTACTCAGCCCTATAGGGTCACTATGAGTAGGAGTCAACGCAACGGCAACAGGTTAGTTCTTATACCAGGTTTACAGAAACAATGTGGCCAGAGGAGGAGTGGCTGGTACCCATCATTCCTCACTCCTTTGATGTTCCTCCCACCTCCATCAGAGGCACTAACCTATGGGCAGTACTCCATTCACAGGCCAAAAGTGAGAGGCTCTTGTTAGGACTGGTGTTTGAGGAAATAAAGGGGCTGAAAAAAGGCCGGTTCCATTGGGAGAAGTGAGAGGTGGTCTCTTTGCTTGTATTAATGGTAGACCATCTCCCCATCCATCATGGCTTATATTACCTGAACTTTTCCCTCTTCAGATTTCTCTTCTAGAGCCAAGTTTTATCTGAAAACAAGTCTTGGGTTTGATGAGGTATCCACCTGGGTTTTCAAAGTCCATGCTAGAGTGATGTTGCCTTAACTGACCTATGAAAAATTGTTTTTCTTTTTAAAGATACACTTTTCTTCCTTTGTTAAGTGATGAGAGGCTTCATAGCATTAGAATATTTGGGAATAGTGATTTTGATGGTTCAAAAGAAGACAAAGAAACACACATTTAAAGCCCAATCATGTATTTCGTAAGTCAGGGCCCCTTTCACCTTCTACTCTTTTAGAAACTCCTTGAAATGGATGAATCTCCCCAAAGACTGGGGAGCTGCGGTGGCACTCTTGGCAGAACATGGGCTGTTTCTGAGCCCCTGAAAAATGCCTGCAGTCGCTTTGTGCTGCGATTCAGTGACCTCAAGTACTGCGCCTTAAAGGGGGTTTGGGTAATGATCACCAAATCACTGCTGATTATCATAAAAAGAAAAATTTACAGTATAAGCATTCTCCCTTGTAGTGAGGACCCCCAAAGGGTCAATTTTAAAGGAATATTAGGCAATTACTCGTGTTTGTATTTGGCAGTATTAGAGAGAAGAAAATAGTTTAATAAATAAGAATATTCTCCTTTGTTATGATCTGCCAAATATACATTTCATAATGAGTAAAATTTCAATCAAAATGTGTTGAATAAGGAGGATGATGTAATAAAGCATTAGCTGATTGAAGCTGTATTTTCCTTCAGAGCCGGTAGGCAATTTGTTAACAGCGCCTAATTTAATATGTCAGTGTGTTTTACACATGGTTTCTACGCATTCTACTTCCAGCCACTTGCCAAACAAGAAACCATTATATTATCTTCAAAAGGTAATAGAAGTGTTCAGTGTAGACACGTACTGCTAAGAGCAGATAAGGGTCAAATTATCATTTCTGATACATATTATTATTTAAAGCCCCCACTTCCATACAAAGAAGTTAATAATCTTATAAATAAGTGTTGTAAAAATGTTTGCAGGCACAATATTTCAGTGCAGAGATTTATGGTGGCATGTAAAATCTTCACGTAAACAGACGCAGCATTTATTAGCTGAAGTATATTTTTTTTCTGAAGGCACACATTTAAACCTCGTTTAATAAGAGTTTTGTTTTAAATGCCACAGTTACCTGGCGTGGTACAGTTTGGCCAACAAATGCTTTTTGTTCACTGTAATATTTGAAATGGCCCATTAGTATTGAGCCTATTTTTCCTCATGGTTTAAAGTTTATACTTAAAAAAAATTCTTGGTGCCACATTCAGTAGTCATTTTTTCCTTTGTTACTAACATAACACACATTCATATTAGGAGTGTGACCCAAAAATGGCCACTGTGAATCAAAACATTTAGTGTAGTAAATTGATAATCCCTCGACACAACTGCAAGGCTGAAAACTACCGTCTTACCAGACCTTTTGTATACACTCCTGGGAGACAAGCCTCTTATTATCTCAAAAAGAAACCCTACCCACTAACCTTCAGACATTAAATCGACCTGGGACCTAGACAAAAACCGTGCGAGTGGTTACCAGTTAGCAAGATAAAACAAAAACACTTTACTTTATCCGACTTTGGGGTAATCCCAAACCAGAAAACTTCCTTCTACTAAAATACGTCCTCAAGAGTAGCTACGACAGCTATTTCCTGGTGTGGTGGGAGCTATATTTTCATTTTCAAATCCTGGGGACCTTTACTAAGTGCAGCTCATCTCCCTGTTTCAAAAATGAGGGAGTCACCTGAAGTCACTTTAAATCTTGGTTTCCTTTTTTTTTTTTTTTTGATCCTGTAGCCTCTGAATGAACTGATCATCATTCATTTTCAGAAGAAAAGAACATTGTTCGCCCACAAAGGAAAAAGAACTTAAGTCCAGTGTAAAGTCCTCTTTGGATACAAAAAGGTCACCAGCTCCAGGGAGCAGTTTCGTGGCTTTAATGAAGACTTCAGTTGTGCAGAAACAAAGGCCAAGCTGCATTAGGCTGGGATCCAATTGTATTTCTTTACTAGTAACAGCATACCCATCTTTTTCTCTTCGAGTTTTGTTCTCAAAAGAGAAAAAAAGGAAAGAAACTCAGGTAATAAAAAAGAAGTCTTAAAGAGACACTGCTCTGGTTAACTTTCATTTCACCCAAGACAGCTCACGAACAGAAATGCCAAAATAGAGGAATGAGTCGTTTTTAAAAATACCTGCAAACAACAGCCCATAAGATAAACAGAAACACCCCAGAGACGCGTACTCCTTAGAACAATTACATGAGATCCAAAGGGCAATACTGGCCCAAAAGCAAACATGAGAAGGCAGGAAGGGGCAGAAAATCAGGACGAAAGAAAACAGGGGAACCCACAGCAGAAACGGGGAGCGTGCTGCCATGTTGTGGGGAATGAAAGCAGAGCCATGAAACACTTGTATAAACTATCAAATGGGAATCTAATTTACTCTGTAAACTTTCACCTAAAGCACAATTAAAAAAGAAAAAAAAAAAAAGCAAAAACCGAAAAAAGAAAAAGCTTAGCTTTTGCTTTAATTAAGAAAGATATTAAATATTAAAAAAAAAAAAATATGAATGTTGACTCATGTTAAAGATTACAGCTGTCGATCTGTGCCAACCCTTGGGGTGCTATCATAAATACCGAATTTGAATGGAATTACTCTTCGATTGAGAAACATTTTCTTTGAGCCAATAGGAAAGTTGTAAAGAATCCATCCAAAAAGCTCTGAAATCCATTTTTTCAGATCCTTTCAGATAAGCAAGCCATCCCCTGAAAATACTCTCACCCGGTGTTCAGTCCCTGAAATTATTATTTTAAGAAGTGTTTTCGGATTTTGCTTGTTCCTAAGACTGTGAACATGCCTGGGGAAATGCATGCTTAGAAATACAGCATTTATTTTCTGAAGCTGCACTTCCTGACCGGCCCCCGCCTGCCCCTGTACCTACCCAATCCTCACTGCTATCCCTTCTCCCCTAATTCTGAATTGCTCATGGCAGGATCCAGAGTGATGGAGCACCCCAAACCACAAACGAAGGGGAGGAGCTCAGAAAAGAGAGAACAAGGTAGCTGGCCATCCAGCCCCAGGATCACAGCTAACGAGGAGCCAGGGCAGACACAGGCGTGGCACACCTAAACCAGAGAACTAGGAGACGACCCTTGGTTTTGCTTTGGCCAAGTTGGCTCTAGACTTGCTAGTTTAATTAAATCACTGTATAAACCAAAACCAAATCCGTTACCATTGAGTCAATTCTGGCTCATAGTGACCCTATAGGACAGAGTAGAACTGCCCTATAGGATTTCCAGGGAGTGGCTGGTTGATTTGAACTGTGGACCTTTTGGCTAGCAGCCAAGTCCTTAGTCACTGAGCCACCAGTGCCAAATCAGTGTACAGGACACACATAAGAGCCCCGGTGGCGCCAACTGTTAAGTGCTCAGCTACTGAATGAAAAGTTGATGGCTCAAACCCACCCAGGGGCTCCACAGAAGAAAGACCTAGCAATCTGCTTCCACAAATATTATACCTTAGGAAACCCGATGGGGCAGCTCCATTTTGCCACATGGGGTCATTAGAATAGGAATCGACTCGAGTACACCTAACAACAATAGGAAACGCATGCAGTGCTGTTCTCCAGTCATTTTAGGGCAAAAGGGACGTAAGCTTTCTGCACTTTGGACAAATACTGTGGAGCTTCCAAGTCACCATGCCAGCAGACTCTCTCCCATCTCTCTGGCCAGGTTGGTGTTGTGAAGAGAAAGCATGCTTAGCTCTGGCAAGGTATAATTTTGAGTATCTTCTGCTACGTGTGGAGCCCTGGTGGCACAGTGGTCAAGAGCTCACCTGCTAACCAAAAGGTCAGCAGTTCAAACCTACCCAGCCGCTCCTTGGAAACCCTATGGGGCAGTTCTACTCTCTCCTATAGGGTCGGTGTGATCAGAATCAACTCGGTGGTAACAGGGTTTTTTTGTTTGTTTGTTTCTATTACATGTACCTGCCCATGACACAAAAGTGCCTAAAGGCCTTTTCTGAATTGATTTTAAGTGCTGCGTGTGACTTTTTTCGGCAAAAATCACAAACAATTCAGTCCTTCAAAACCATTTAAGTGTACAAATGAGGGATGCAGCAATGAGGGAAATTTGTTTCAACTATATATTCATTTGCTTTTGTTACTTTTTTTGATAATCCTTTTTGAGTGGGGTGGATAGAAAAACAATGGGTAAAATATCTGATGGGACATCATTCAACAAACGTTTACTGAAAAAACTATAGACAGAGAGGGGACAAAGGAGAGAGAGAAAGAGTCAGCCACTTCTGAGTTCTGATTCTCCTACTCAGCTGCTTGACTCAGGTTAAGTTACTCACCTCTCCGAGCCTCAGTCTCCATACTGGAATATGGGGCTAATATTATGTACCCTGCCGGGCTCTGTGAGACTTGGTAACATAAATGAGGCTCCTTGCATGACTGCAAACCCCTAACAGGGGCCCAGCCAACTGAGGAGGACAGAGAAGCGCAATGTTTTTCAAACTGCAGGCACAACCAACGGATCATGAAATCAATTTTGTGGGTCGTGACTGTCATTTTTTCTATTTCTACAAACGAGAATAGAACGAAATAGAAAATATCAGTGTGCAGAGCACAGAGTAAGAGCAGTATGGTTTTGTGAAGTTTCATCTGTGTGTGTGTGTGTGTGTGTGTGTACGCGTATCCGTGCACATGGAGTCACGGTGCACAACAGAGTTGTTACTGTGGGTCACAGCCATCGCAGTTGTAAGGTCCCTGGTAGGGTTGGTAGAAGCTCACGATCTAGAGTCGGGAATCTCCCAAAATTTAATCTGAGTCCCAACTCTGCTGCTCACTAGTTACATGGGTTCAGAGATCTGCGCCTTAGTTTTCAAATCTGTCAAACGAGAACAATAGAACCGCTGTGTGGTGTGGATTAAATAGAGACTGTAGGGGAAGTGGCTGAAACATGTTAAGGATTCCACAAATGTTAGGAATTATTATGAATACTCGTGTGACTCGTCAGGGGCTGCATCAAGCACTAGAGCGACGCAGACGAGACACAGCCCTCGTCCTCAAGGAGAGGAAGAAAATAGCAGGGAATGTGGTGAGGGATGAGAAAAAAAGTCAGTGGCCTTTGTGGGGGGTTGCTAAGTATTTGTGGGGTATGAAGCAGTGGTAGGGAAAGCTGGTAAGAGCTTGGGTAAGAAGGGAGCCAGAAAACAAAAGGAAAAGTCACAGTCTCACCTCTTGTTCCTTGTGGACCTTAGATTTCTCTGTTAGCAGTTCCCCAGAAGTCCTCTTTGTTCTTTTTTTTTTTTTTCCTTCACTATTTAAATTTATATAAAAATTTGATTTGTGTCACTAGCAATAAATACAAAAACGTCACGGACCACAATGACATGAAGATAAATCAAAGAGCAAGGTCCTTCTAGAATGTGCTCTCATTTTTACTTAAGTAGCAATAATACCCGAAAGACCAGTACCCCAATCTTTAATAGTAATAATTGTTGCTGTTGTTAGTTGCCATCTAGTCAATTCCAATTCATGGCAACCCCACATGTGCAGAGCAGAACTGCTCTATAAGGTTTTCAAGGCTGTGACCTTTCAAAAGCAGACTACCAGGCCTGTCTTCGGAGGTGCCTCTGGGTGAGTTTGAACCACCAACCTTTTGGCTAGTAGGTGAGTGCTTAACCATTTGCGCCACCCAGGCAGCCCTTTAATAATAATGCCTGTTGCTGTCTAGTCGATCCTGACTCACAGTGACCCTAAAGGACGGAGTAGAACTTCCTCATAGGGTTTCCAAGGTGGTAACCTTTACAGAAGCAGACTGCCACGTATCTTTCTCTTGAAGAGCAACTGGTAGGTTCAAATCACCAACCTTTTGGCTAGCAGCCAAGCACTTAACCACGTGCCACCAGGCTCCTTTTAATAATAATAATAAAAACACATTCAATGCCATTGAGTCAATTCCAACTCACAGCAACCCCTATAGGACAGAGTAGAACCTCCAAGGAGCAGCTGGTGGATTTGAACCTTTTGGTTACCAGCTGGGCTCTTAACGGACTGTGCTACCAGAGCGCCATAATAATAACAGGTACTATTTATTGAGCACTCCTCAGAACGAGGCATGTAAAAAAAAAAAAAAAAAATCCATCACTGTCAAGTTGATTTCAACTCACAGTGACCCTGTAGGACACAGCAGAACTGCCCTATAGGGTTCCCAAGAATTCGAACTGCTGACCTTCTGGTTAGCAGCTAAGTTCTTAACCACTGCGCCACCAGGGCTCCGAGAACCAGGCATTGGGCACACATAGTTTCTCATCCAATTAAATCTTCATAACAAATCTGTGAGGTAGTTATTACTATTCCCGGTTTAAAGACAAGGAACCTGAAGCTGGTAAGCTAAGTGACTTCCTCAAAGTCTCACACTTGTACGTGCAGAGCCAGAATAAACATTTGGGATGTGTTGACTCTCAGAGTCCACGCTTCTAAAGGTTCTATCCCGTGCTGCATGCAGAACCATTTCCAGGGACCCTTTATGTGCTGCAGTCTCTCCAGTCTGTTTTTTTTTTAGTCACCCAACATTGCATGTTGGAGACAAAGGCCTTTAAAGTGAAAAAAAAAAAAATAAAGGTTCTGTGTTTACAATGGTTGGTGATCATTATCTACATGGATACAAAGCTTAGCGCTGTTTTGTAAGCACCTTCTCGGGAGGATATACATACAGCACGCTCACAAGTAGGGTGGAAACTTATGGAACAGAACCAAAACCTGGTGATGTCAAGGTATATTTAGTCTTTGCTCAGATGTGCTTCCAAAACATCACCAGCAGAGCCAAGAATCATCTAGTGTTATTTCTTTATTTAGAGTTCTTTTATGTAGACATGCAAACATTTCTTATTAAGAGGTATTAAAAGTAATGCAGGACACATTTCTAGATCCTTTTATCCAAGAATATGAAAGTGCTTTATGGACACACTCATTATCTCTGGTAAGTAAATCTCATTAGGTCCATTTCAGAGATGGGTACACCCAAAACATATACGACTTGGGAACTGAAACCCATACCTCTACTGTAACTGCTAAGTCCTATTTCCAATAGCCACAGGGGATCTTTAATACAGCAACTGCATGTGCTGAAAATTCTTCCCATTTTTCCTGAAAAGGGTATCTTGGTTTCAAAATAACTTAAGAATAATCTGAATTACTTCAGAGGTGAGTGGTAGGTGGCAATAGCTGTGCTTGGTCATAAAAGTCCACCTTCTCCTTCAGGCACGTAAGAGCTCTTCAAGTTCACGTTCCCAGAAGCACACTTGCTTGCCTGGCTCTCTTTGTCGTCTCTTTGCCGTGTTTCTCATCTCAAGCATGTGTTTGAGTATCCCGTGCATTATACGTGTATTCTGTGTATATACTCTGTGTATATGTGTATTCTGTGTGTATATGTGTATTATATGTGTATTCTGTGTATATGTGCATTATATGGACGTGTACTCTGTATATGTGTATATATTCTGTGTATATGTGTATTATGTGTGTATATGTGTATTATGGAAACCCTGGTGGTACAGTGGTTAAGTGCTACGGCTGCTAACCAAAACGTCGGCAGTTCGAATCCGCCAGGCGCTCCTCGGAAACTCTACAGGGCAGTTCTACTCTGTCCTACAGGGTCGCTATGAGTCGGAATCGACTCGACGGCAGTAGGTTTGGGTTTTTTTGGGTATATGCATCATACGGACATGTACTCTGTTTATGTGTACTATGTGTGTATATTCTGTGTATGTGTATTATGCGTGTATATGTGCATTATATGTATATTCTGTGTATATGTGTATTCTATGTGTATTCTGTGAATGCGTATCGTGTGTGTATTCTGTGATTATGTACATTGTGTGTGTGTGCATGTACATGTCTCTCAGCTCTCCTTGATGGCCAGGTGAATGGTGAGCGTAAAATACCCCAAAATTAAAACACAGAAGAAGCAGTTGTGGAGCTGAAGGTGTATAAGTGTCAGAGCAGAGGGCAGGATGGAAGATGAGAGGCCGTGAGTTCCTGTCTGGTGGCAGCTGAGGCCCCATGTCTGCAAGCTGCAGCCCAGTGGTCCCTCTTGCCCATGGCTATCTATCTGGAGAACAGTAAATGCTCAATAAATACTTTCTAAATTTATGTTGAATGGATGGACTTCATGGAAGGACAGGTACTTCTACTGTGCATATAATCCAGTCTCTAGAATACTCCCTGTCTTTTAAGTTGTACTTCTATCAAGAGGTAGAATAAAAAAATAAATCTGAGCCCAGGATGATATTCCTGATTCAGCCCTTTCCCATCTTAAAAACAAACAAAAAAACCCACTGCTGCCCAGTCGATTCTGACTCATAGTGACCCTAGAGGACGGAGCGGAACTGTCCCGCAGGGTTTCCAAGGAGCGGTTGGTGGATTTGAGCTGCTGACCTTTTGGTTAGCCGCTGAGCTCTTAACCACCGTGCCACGAGGGCTCCTTCCTTGAAACCACTAATTGGGTCATCATGCGGCACTCCGCACGCACGGCCATATTTAGCTCTCCCAACACCTCTAGGAGCTGGCACACTACCTGCCTTGTCAGGGTGAGAGAACGAAGGCGCCGAGAGGCAGGATTCCTGGGCGTCTGTTCTTACCCACTATTCTATATGGCCTCCCTGGTTAAAGTCATTCACTAACGGCTAGATTCTAAGAGTCTCCCCAAAACATCAAGAAGCTCGGTAATCCTCACCACCCCACAATTTCACAAAAAGCCCTCCATGGAGATCATCACCTTTGAGAAGGTAGCTTTATTTCCTAAAGCAAAATTCCATCGTTAAGACACTTAAGGTCCATGCTTCCCTACAGGAACCTATCATGTGCTAAACGAACGGTCTGTTGCTCGGAATTTAGTGGTTATCAGCGGCTACAACTGTGGCGTCCGTGGATGTTTGAGTCCAGAAATCTATCCGGCAAAGTTATTCTCAAATCTCTCACACATACACAGCAAACACAAATGAACGCATAAAACCTGGTATCTGATAAAAAGACTTGCTGAAAACACCTGCTGTTAAAAAATATGCTCTTGTAGGGGAAGGGATCAACCCTTTCATCCAATAAAAAGAAAACAATAAAATCAAAAGCAATTAAACTTAGGTGCCCGTATGAAGGGGACGTGCGAGAACGCTCTGACTTACATACCTGAGGTATGATTGACATTTTCTTCCTTAAATCATGAAGTCCAATTTCAGTTGTCAAGATCTTATCAATCCAAATTCTACCTTCGGGTTCTGACAATCTAAAAAGGGCCGAAATGAGGGAACTTTTCCCAGCTCCCGTTCTTCCCACAATTCCAACCTACAAAGAGATCCAGCAAGAAGGATTAAAAAATAACATCAAGTGACAAACCTAAAAGGAAACTTGGGTTTTTGAAGATGAATTAAGGGAGTTTTATACTGAGTATATTCTGTAAGAGTTTCCCAACCTCAGTACTGCTGACACTCTGCACTGGACAATTCTTTGCTGTGTGGGGCGGACCCGCACGTCGTAGGATGTTTAGTAGCATCCCTGGCTTCTACTTACTGGAACCCATTAGTACCCCCCGATTTTTTTTTTTTTTTTTAAGTATTTTATTGTGTTTTCGGTGAAAGTTTACACAGTAAAATACATTCCCATTTAACAATTTCTATTTATACATTATTGTTCAGTGACATTGGTTACATTTTCCACATTGTGTCAACATTCTATTATATCCATTCTGATTGTTCCATTTCCATTAATCTAGCTTCCCTCCCCTTCTCATCTTTGCTTTAGGTTAAATGTTGACCATTTGGTCTCATACAGATTTTTTTTTTTTCTTTTTTTTAGCTAAAAGAGCATAATATGTTATTTAGCTGAAAGGTGACCTCTGGGAGTGGTTTCAGTTCAAAGTTTAAAGAGTACCTCTGGGCCACAGTCTCAGAAGTTCCTCTTGTCTCTACTGGTCCAGTTATGTCTGGCCTTTTTTTTTTTTTAAATAATTTTTATTATGCTTTAAGTGAAAGTTTACAAATCAAGTCAGCCTCTCACAAATAAACTTATATACACCTTACTACATACTCCCACTTACTCTCCCCCTAATGAGTCAGCCCACTCCCTCCTTCCAGCCTCTCCTTTCGTGACTATTCTACCAGTTTCTAACCCCCTCTACCCTCTCATCTCCCCTCCAGACAGGAGATGCCAACATAGTCTCAAGGGTCCACCTGATGCAAGTAGCTCACTCCTCATCAGCATCTCTCTCTAACCCACTGTTCAGTGCAATTCATGTCTGATGAGTTGGCTTCGGGAATGGTTCCTCTCGTTGGCCAACAGAAGGTTTGGGGACCATGACTGCCGGGATTCTTCTAGTCTTAGTCAGACCATTAAGTCTGGTCTTTTCATGAGAAATTTGGGGTCTGCATCCCTCTGATCTCCTGCTCCCTCAGGGGTTCTCTGTTGTGCTCCCTGTCAGGGCAGTCATTGGTTGTGGCCGGGCACCATCTAGTTCTTCTGGTCTCAGGATGATGTAGTCTCTAGTTCATGTAGCCCTTTCTGTCTCTTGGGCTCATAATCACTTTGTGATCTTGGTGTTCTTCACTCTCCTTTGATCCAGGTGGGTTGAGACTCATTGATGCATCTTAGATGGCCGCCTGCTAGCATTTAAGACCCCAGGCGCCATACTTCAAAGTGAGTACCCCCAGTTTTAACCAAAAATGTCGGCGGACATTGCCACACGTTCCCTAAGAAGCAAAGTCACCCCTGGTTGGGAACTACTGGAGTTAAAAGAGTTAAAAAGAACAGAATCTGTCTGCTGGAGTGAAAGACCATCATCCGCCCAAGTCATCTATGGAAAGTCTGTCTTTAAATTCGCCTTATTCTGAGGTTCGGGCATTGTGAACCTTCAGCGTTTCTTGGATCATTTCACAGAGGTATTAACAGTTCAAATTGGAAGTGCTATATATAAACAAGTATTCATTTTTCCAGGGTACTATCACCAAAGACAGATTATTCGGTGGTAGAAAAACGAAATTGCTTCCTGATATTAAATATCCGGTTATGCTGTGTCTTGAAAAGAAACATCTTAGATTTTTTAAATGCATGTCTCAGTGTCTTAAAAGCCAGTAACCAGCAGCCTAAATACACATCATGAGAGAAACAACAACAACATCTGCTATTTATATGGGACCTTTCATCTGAGCAGTTCAAAAGGCATTTTACAAACCAATTAATACTTACAATTGCCCCCTTGGGAAAGATACGTGTCAAGTATCATCCCTCTTATTAAAATGGAATCACAGAGAAACTAAGTGAACTGACAATAAGATCAAAGAATCAATATGATGCAGATGAAACGCTGGTCAGGAATGAAGTGGTATTATTAAACCAGCCTTCGGATATGTGCGTTTAAACCTGTATGCAGAAACCGGCCTTTTTACTCACGAGCTTGCCCCAATTGTGGATTCACCGGTGGCAGCTGCCTAACAGACTACATCATCTTTATTTAGGAATCTGGAATCAATGAAGAGTGTCAGACACATCTTCAGTCATCTGTAAAGTACGTTAAATCCAGTCAATTTAAACGAACTCACTGCTTTCCACAGAGGGGAACTAAACTTTACTGACTACTGATAATAGGTTAGGAACTTTACATATTATCTCATTTCAATATCTCCACATTTAAAAAATTTAAATCTGTAAAATCAACAATAAACCAGAAACCAAATGTGTTGTCTTTGAGTCGATTCTAGCTCATCATGACCCTATAGGACAGAGCAGAACTGCCCTACAGGGTTCCCGAGGAGCGGCTGGTGGATTCCAACTGCTGACCTTTTGGTTAGCAGCCAAACACTTAACCACTGCGCCACCAGGGCCCCAAAATCAATAACAGCCCCTCAAAAAAAGAATTTAGCTTCATAATTAGGGACTAGGTTTAATGAAAGTGGCTTTAGTTAATTTTATTATCTTTCTAGCTGTTTTCTCACTTACGGCAAGAACTAATTTATATTTTACACCTGGGTCATCTTCTGCATATAAATAGGGCCTAAGAGCGTGCGCGCACACGCACACATACACACTCACACACCTCATGTGTGTTTGTGGGTATCTCTGAGTATTCTCGTATGTAAATAAACACACATCCAGAAGTGTAGTTAGAGCTACAGCTGCTAACCAAGAGACTGGAAGTTCAAATCCACCAGGTACTTCCTGGGAACTGTATGGGGCAGTTCTACTCTGTCCTTTAGGGTCACTATGAGTTGGAATCAACTTGATGGCAAAGAGGTTTTCTTGTGAGAACGGACAGCTGTTTACGTGCCGTTGGCTCTAGAGCAAACTGACCCATCAGTGCAAACCAGAACATCTGCAGATGACTGGTAAATGGCTGGGGTGGGCCCCTCAAAAGTGGGGGACACCAAGGGCGGCCTAAGACCACAAGACGGGGAGCTCTGACCTCCAGTGAGGAGAATAAGAGAAAGCCAACTCAAAACCTGGCTCTGGCTATTTCTGCTGTTGAAGGTCACCGACACTGCGGAGTCAAACTCTTTCAATGGTCACCTGGGTTTATTAACTGCCTGTGGCAAAAATCACCAAGTTGGTTGTTTTACATTCATTCATAACACCCTAAAGACACTCTCAGACAGTATTAGTTTAGTGGCTTTGGAATTGTCCCTCTGTCTTTCCACACTGATGACGACACCAACACGTTTGACATTTGCACCTGGGTGCCTCTTTCATCCATCAAACTCAACAAGATCAATACCCAATGGCTCACTCAAAACAGCTGCTCCTTTTGACTTCTCCCCCATTTTCATCTCATAACTCACACGCTCAACTGTTCACCTTACTTCCAGCCTTCTCTAACTCCAGCCTGGCACCAAGCCCTGAAGACTCTACTTCTGCACTATTTCTTGACTCAATTCCTTCATTTTAATCCTCAGAGCCACGACCTGAGTACAAGGCTGTACTGTCTTTGCCAGAAACAACCAACCCATGAAAAATCTTAAGTTTCCTAATTATAAGGAGTACAAATGAATTTGAAAGTAGCCACAACCCCAACTTTCTGATAGAACCACACTCACCATGTTGCATTTTACTTCTGGATGTGTGTATGTGTGTACACAAATGTGGTCCTGAAGATACAAACTCATACTTAAACTAAATGGATTATGAATGCACTGCTGTAATCTGTTTTTGCTTACTATTTCATAAAAATATTTATTTTTAATGGCTATGTGGTCATGATATACAGTATATATGACGGTTATTTATCAAATTCCCTATATTAGGGTATTTAGGCTCTCTCTGATATTTTGCTGTTATAAACAACACTGTGTTAAATATCCTTTAAGCTAAATCTTTGCAAGCAAACTTAATTATTTCCTTAAGATAAATTCTTAGATGTGGAATTGCTGAGAAACAGGTATGAACATTTTTGAAGGAGGCTGTCAAGTACTGCCAAACTACCGTCCAGAAATATGATACCAATTTATACTCCCACCTGTTTCCCTGCACACTGGCAAATCTAGGTGTTATAGCTTTGTTTTGATTAGCATTAGCTTGATTCCAAGAAGCAGACTCACTTCCCCCATGACATCTTGCTAGGATCACACGATACCTACAGTTTCTTCTTCCACGTCTCCCTGCTATAATCCACTCGCACTCACCTCTCAAACTCCCAAAGGACAACTTTGTAGCTATCACGCCCCACTGGGAAATCCCCATGAACTGTCCCAATTCACTTTTCATCTGTAATCTCAATGCGTCTGCTTCCTTGGGATTATGAGGTGGTTTGGAGGGTTCAATGTGTGTTATATACCTGATAGTTTATTTCTCAGCGTAGGGGCTGAATGATCCCACTGCACCCCTCCCTCCACACCAAAAAAAAGATATGTCCACATTCTAATTCCTGGGACCTGTGAATTTTACCTTTTTTTGGGAAAAGGGTCTTTTTTTTCTTCATTAAGTTAAGGATCTTGAGATAAGCAGATCACACTGGATTAACTGGGTGGACCCTAAACCCCGTGTGGAGTCTTTATAAGGAACACAGAGGAGAAATGCAGAGAAAAGGGGCAGGTGATGTGAAGACAGGGCCAGAGAGTAGAGTGATGCAGCCACAAGCCAAGGAACACCTGGAGCCACCGAAAGCTGAAGAGGCAAGGACGGATTTCCCCATGCACCTTCAGAGAAGCATGGCTCTGCTGACACCTTGCTTTCAGACTTCCTGCCTCCAGAACTGTTGTTTTAAGCCATCAAGTTGGTGGAACTTTGTCATGCAGCCCTACCACACTCACTGATACACAGAATATCCTCTTGAGGTGTGTCTCTTACTCTCCGTTCACACAAGTCCTAGGTTCCTAAATATGCAATCCTACCTCACTCACTAGTGGGTTCCAGAATGCCTGTCCCATGCATTTCCATCTGCTGACATCCTAGCCACAGATCACAAAGTCTGTCTTGAATGCCGCATTCCTTGAAAAGTCTCCACCTGTCCCCTCATGTGGACTTCTCCCACCTCTAGAGGATGTAACATCACCTTTTGCTAAACATCTATAAACATTTTGTAGTCTCTTACCGACTTTACCCTGTCTTATATAACAGGCATTTGGAAACCTTGGTGGCGCAGTGGTTAAGAGCTATGGCTGCTAAACAAAACGTTCGCAGTTCAAATCTACCAGGCAGTCTTTGGAAACTGTATGGGGCAGTTTTTATGGCTGCCGTATTTTTTCTACTGAATTGAAGGTGTAACTGGATTCACCTGTGTATTGCTTATGATGTTGTGTAAAAAACAGGCATTCCAAAGAAAGCTGAGGAATTTAAGTCGGGCTGAGAAATTTATAGAAGATCTATTGCCATATTGTTCAGATGGTATTACCCATTGTTCAGCTTATCTTAATAATCTGGGCAGAGAAGACAGACATGACTGATGAATCCTACAGCCCTAAATACACTGCAAATGACCAGTCCCTAAGATTCATAGGGCAGGCAACAATTTATGCAGTGTCAAAAAACCAAACCAAACCTGTTACCGTTGAGTTGATTCCAACTCATAGCGACCCTATAGGACAGAGAAGAACTGCCCCACAGGGTTTCTAAGGATCGGCTGGCTGGTGGATTTGAACTGCTGACCTTTTGGTTAGCAGCCGAGCTCTTAGCCACAGTGCCGCCAGGGCTCGTTAGGCAGTGTACTAAGTGGTTACATTCATTTTACATCCTATGATAATGACAGCTATATTTTATCAAGCATTTACTTTGTGCTGGTCTCTGTGCTAGGAGCTTCTTACACGTCTTGTTTAATTTATAAAACAACTCTAGAGGTTAGGTCCTAAAATTATTTCCATTTTACGGAACAGGAAACTTAGGCTTAGTGAGATAAACTAACTTGCCTGAGGTAATAGAGCCCGTAAGTGGCAGAATGGCACTCAAAGTCAGGTCCGTCTGTCCCTTGCCCACTCTGCTGACTGCCTCCTCATGTGGAGACAAGTGACAACGGGCTGGCAAACCACTTTGATGGCCTGGCACCTCATTCCCTCTGTCTGACTAGAAGGGAGAAAAGTGGGGAAAGGTGGGGCTGAGGTGAAGGCACTGGCCTACCACAGGGCTCCCACTGCCAGGCATTTAAAGCATGATGTGGGATGCAGGTGAGTACAACGTGCTGGGTGAGCAAGAAAGAAAACAGGCATCTCTGAGCAAAGAGGGCACCTGCAGCCTGGTGGGCTACAGCTGTGGGCAGCACACAGTTGGGGCAGGGAGAGACCCCTGAAGCTAAGTGGGTGACAGGGTAACTGGGGACAGGTCTAACAGACCAGCTACCCTGCTCAGGGTAGTGAGACCAATTTTTGATCCCATCAGATGGTGGTGAAAGGGCCTCAGATATATTGCTGTGTCTGCTGGACTCTGGACCCCGGGCCCAGGCTGGGCTGAGCCTGGGGTGAACACCTTCACCACCAGCAGGAGGCTAGAGCAGGGACAGAGGCTGATATGAGGAACGGAAACTGCTGTGACAGCAGACAGTCGCTACCGAAAAGGTGCAAATAAATGCAGAAACTCAGGATAAAGCAAGACATAAATTGTCACGCAAACTCACAATTTTCAGAGTATAAAAGTGAGAAAATCAGTAGGGCATGAGCGGTACAGGGCTTTCTAGAGTCTCATGTTTGGCCACAGAGGGGTTGGGGTAATTCATTTGTTCAACTGCATACTGTCAAAGGGGGTTTCGTGGAAACTACGGGTTTATCAGTCATCAAAACTCACTTATGGGAGACAGATGACTTAGAGAACTTAAATGTCTACACAAATCATCTGGGGATTCTGCTCAAATGTGATTCGGATCCAGGAGGGCTGGGTGGGCCCAAAACTCTGTGTTTCTAATCAGTTCCTGGCAATGTGGATGCTGCTGGTCCAGGAACCCCAGTCTGAGCAGTGAGGACTTAGAAAGCTGGCAGTGAAGTGGGACAACCTGGGCGTGAGGGGAGGGGTTTCTAAGAAAATATTATGTAAAAAAAAAAGAGAGAGAAAATGTAGGAAACTAATATTTTTGCACATTATAGCAAGGTCTAGTACACATCTGTAAAAATGTATTATCCAAGTAATAGCTCTGAGCAAGAAAAAAATAACAAACCAAAAATCAATCTACCTCGAGAGCTGGAAAACGCTTTAAAATGGCCCAGTACTCTCTAAAATGATCAAATCAACCACAAAATCATCTAAATGAAAAATGCAGCCAGTGTTTAGATTCTAACCAGGAAGCCCAGAGCAGTATTTACCTCATTTCTGGTTCTTTATTTTTGCTTGCTATTTCTACCGTGAGTTAGGAACCTGTTTGGTGCCTATTACATTCTCCTGTTTATTATAACTTCCGGGAATCTGGATAGCAGAGGAAACAATTTAAAGGAAATAAAGCACCATTTCTGCTGTGCTGGCACATTCCCGTGCCCTCGCTCAATCAAATCCCACACCAAAGGGGTGTTCTGAAGTAATGGGGGCCAGGGACAGGTATAGGGAAGATGAAAACTGGATATACATACGCAGAATGAAATAATTTCACGACAATGCTGCCTGAATACAATTTCTAAATACATAAACGGAGCTAAATGCGATGTTGTGAGTGGGCCCAGAAACAAATCAAAAAGCAAGTTCTTGCAGTTATTCTAATTCGGTCTTCAAATTCAATTTACCCTCAAACATTTTACAATCTCTGGTAAAATCCTATGATTTGGGGGTCTTAAGATAGAAGAACACAGACCTGAGGACAGATGCTATGTTTTCCAACAGCGTTTCTTAGATAATTCATACTTTATTGCTCCATGGGAAATTTTAGATACATGCAAATTAACAGGGTTAAGTTCACAGCATAAGCACGTCGTTTGTGAGTAAGCAAAGATCCCTTTAGAGTGCTATCAGGGACCGAATTTGAAAGAGATCACTTTCACCAAGAGGTACAGTTTATGTTTTCCCTACACAGTGCCTCTCATCTTGGTCCCAACCTACAATGAAACCATGCACATAATTAAGGTCCAGCTTTTGCCAAGTGGCTTACTAAAGCTGCTCCCTGGGTATCATTTGGGCATTAAGTGGTGCGTTTATTCTTTCATGTCACAAGGGTTTCATTCATTAAATTACTGCCATCGTCCACTAAATGGATCTGTGGTGGAACGAGAATTGAAAAGGACAGCTCTTAAAATATTTAACGCTCACATCTAGGTAATGGGTTGTTTACCAGAGGTAAGTCTTGCTGTGTGTGTGTGTTTTTGTTACTGGTTTCTTCCTACCTGCACATCACTCACTCTCACAGCCAACGGTCACTCGGCACACACTGTATGCCACGTACCAGGCCATTTTCTGGGGAACACAGATGAACATGAGATACTCTCTGATCTTAAGAAGCCTCAGGTAGTATGAGCTATAGACCCATAATGACAAATGGCGCCACAGATGCTATCTTAAAAGAATACAAAGGATCATGTGGAAGAACAGAGGGCTTCACAGAAGTGGAGACATCTGAACTGACTGAAAATGAGTAAGCTTTCCACAGTCACACAAATGGAGGGCAGGGTACCTCAGGCAGAGGGGCAATGTGTGTCCTGCTGGGAGCTGGGGGGTGGGGGGTGCACGAGGCTTTGGGAAAACAGGGAGTCCCCTGAGAGGAGGGGGTGTGTGCACATGTGTGAGTTCAGGCTGGAAAGGAAGGCAGTGGAAGACTGTCCTACTGTCTGTTCTGGTTTGGCTCCTCCAAGAACGCGCCTCACCTCAGCCAAGGGCCCCAAGCCAAGTGTGAGGCGACACTGCTGGCCAACTTCAGACACTGGGAGAATTGACTTACAAACCTCTCGCCATCTCCCACCTGTACCGTTCTCTTGCCTTTGGTTTAACTGACTTCTAGGTCAGTTAAGGTTAGGTTCCTTTGCTGCCTCCAGTTTGGGTCTCTGGTTCCTGACCCCTGACTGCAACACGGGCTTGGGCTTTCCAGGAACTACCAGCTGGGCATGAGCTCCTACTGGAGTGAGCCTGTAGCCTCGTGATGGTCCCAGCAGGCAGCTCACAGAGGTCAGGAGCTAGCAAGGAGCCACACAAGAATCAGGTTTACATTTCAGGGAAAAAAACAAACCAACCAACCAGTCTGGGGGTGGGAGGCAGAGAACAGACAGCAATGTATGAGGGCAAGACTACGAAAAAGGCCAAGGAACAAAGGAGGAAGGCTTGAATGAAATTGTGGCAATGAGGAAGAAGAGGGAAGGATTTCAGAAATATAAAGTAAGAACTAATAGGAACTAGATATTGGCAGGTTAATGACAAGGAACAGGAAGAGTCAGGGTTGACTTCTAAGACTCAGGCTCAGCTGATGAGGCGTTAAATGTATTATTCCACATAAGGTTGAGCTCTAGCTCTGTGGCCTAGGGCCCACCAATCACCACATTATCAGCTGAGCTGTGTCTCTCAAAAAGATGTTGAAGTCTTAAATACCCATACCTGTGAATGTGACACTGTTTGGAAATAAGGATTCTTTTGTTATGTAATGAGGTCATACCAGAGTAGACAAAAAAACCAAACCTGTTGACCTATAGGACAGGGTAGAACTGCCCCATGAGGTTTCCAAGGAGCAACTGGTAGATCAGAACTGCCGATCTTTTGGTTAGCAGTTGTAGCTCGCCATTGTTCACTGCAGCTCTTAACCACTGCACTACAAGAGTAGGATGGCTCCTAAACCTAATCTCTTCTGAATGATATCTTACAAAAAGGGAAAACAAACACTGAAAGATGTACACACTGGGAAAAGAGATCAGGTAAGGATCCATCTACAAGCCAAGGAATGCCAAGGAACTCCAAGGGCTACAGACAGGTATGGATCCTCCCCTAGAGCTGATGCTCTGATTTGAATTTCTAGCCTCCAAAGTTGTGAGATGATAAATCCCTATTTTTGGAGGCACCTATTCGTGCTGTTTTTGTCATGGTAGCCCTTGGAAACTAAGACACACCATAGGGCGGCCAACAAGAGTGAGGGAAGACACATTGACACTCAGGTTCCAGGGTCGCTTTCCAAGAATTACCTTAGTATCGCTGATCTAATTTACGTCTGTAGGGTAATGCTGTTCAGTTCTATGCATCCCCTCCCTAATGGGATCAGCTTTGCTCGTCCCCAAAGCATGCTGGGGATGAATTTGGGACAGGCTCGGGCTAAGGTACAAGGCCAGGAGTAGCATGACTGGGCCAGTGGCTGAGGCCAAAGAATGCCTTAGCTACAAGAAGGAAAACATCTGGGCCTGGACGTGAAGTCCCTGGGAACACTGACTGCCCAAGGACGTGGGAGAAAACGATGAGCTTCGGTCCTAGCTGGAATGGTATATAAGCTTGGGTCCCTTGCTAGGTGGTTAGAGAAAATGCTCCAGCCGGCCGCCACTGGAGAGCAGCTGCTTGCCCATGTCAGTAAGTTTCCCTGAATAAACGTATGAATCTGGAAAGGGCTATGTGTCAGTTCTTCAGATTATCTTCCAGGATGCACAGGGAAGGGCTTTCCTTGCTGGGGCTGTTCCCCAACAATATCCGTATCAAACCAAACCAAACCTGTTGCCATCGAGTTGATTCCAACTCATAACAAACCCATAGAACAGAGTAGAGTTTCCAAGAAGTGGCTAGTGGATTCAAACTGCTGACCTTTTGGTCAGCAGCCGATCACTTAACCCAGTGCGCCACCAGGGCTCCGTTGACATCCAGAGAGGAACAAAAAGTTCCCTCAACACGCTCCTGAGGAAGCCAATATGTAAATACAGTATTCAACCTTTAGTTGAAATTTTAAAGAGGCAAGATGGTTTAAACAAACCTTTTCTCTTGATTTTATGAGTGCTGTCAGGTGCTTCAACACGAGGGGCCCATCCAAACTGTATGTGAAGTTAACGTTATCAAAGACAATCACGCCTTCGTGGGGCCATGTCGGTGGCGGGCGTTTCTGGTATTCCCAAGGTGCTTCTTTTTCTAAGTTTGTATATTCGATCACCCTTTCTACTGAAATCATCTGAAAGAGACGTGATATCCACGTGTGTTAGAAACGGAGGGGCTCGTGGATGCATTTTAATAGACTGTAAATCAAACCTTTTCTACACAGCTGGTTAAAGATAACTCAGGTCTTACATCCTCAGAGGACAGAAGCAGGAGATTGGTGAGGCCTTTTATGATTTACATACTTGTTCATCACCTTATAACACTTTCACTCATAGTCACTTCCTTTGATATTATATTAAAATTAAAAGAATTAGAGAAATGAATGCTAGTATTTTATTTGCCCACTTTTCACATCTGAATAAAAAGCAAAAGGACTGTATAAAAGAAAAAATTCTGATAATTATAATAAACAATCTTTTGCTACAGAAGGTCTATCTATCACATGTGAGTACTTAACCCCACCGCGTCACTAGGGCTCCTTACACACTGACTAAGCCCTCCTAAATAACCATAACCTGGCACTTTGGCCTAGTATGCCCCAAGAGTGGTCTGTCCTAGCAGAAAAGGACAGCAGCAGTCGAAGCTGTCCTGCCCTCGGTATGACAGACACATAGGAGAATAAATCCCCAAATGCCAGCAGGGGGCTATTAATTAAACAAACAACCTCAAAATACTAAATTCTTCTTTTACTGGGAATGAGGAATCGCCCCTAAGAAACAAAAATAAACAGGCCTCTACAAAATTAGCTTATATCCTCTCTAGTATTCAGAACCGCCCTCCTACAGAGACATTTATTACATTTGAAGACAGCTTGCGATGAATATAAAACCTGCTGACATAGCATACATAAGACTGAGGAAAAGATGTATATATTTTATTTTACATTAACTTTAAACAGATGGAGGAAGGATCTAACAAACTCTGTTAGCTATGATGCAAAAATAACAGTTTTAATATTTTACATAAGAATTGCTTTTATGCCATTTAATGGCAAGGAGACTTGAAAAGGCTCAGAATGTTAGGATAAACACTACCATATTCTCAACTTCGGCGCTTTGTCTAACACACCACTGGAACATCCCCATGAGCGTGAGAGCGTAGGACAATGACAGGCCAACCTGCCCAGCATCCAAACCTAAATGAGGGGGAAGAAGGGGAATAATGTCAAACCCAGTCCTAACCCCAAGGCTGGCTCCTTCTGCCATGTTACCGAGAGAACCCCATTATAATGCTTAAACAATCTGTACATACATGAAAACAGTTGTGCTTTTAATATCTGTTGATTGAGATCATGATATAATGAAAAAAATGCATTAAAAAAAAAAATCAAACCCCTTGTTGTTGAGATGATTCTGACTCATTGTGACCCTACAGGACAGAGGAGAACTGCCCCATAGAGTTTCCAAGGAGTGGCTGGTAGATTCAAACCATTGACCTTTTGTTTAAGGGCCCTAGCTCTTAACCACTGCACAGCCACTATGAATTCAGAAAGACTATTAAATTTAGGGATTTATTAATTCCAACAGGATCGACATACATTTGAAAAACAGTATCATACATGCGGAGGCCCTGCGTGGGTAACAACTGAAAGGTTGGAGGTTCGAGTTTACCCAGAGGTGTCGCAAAAGGCCTGGTGATCTACTTGCAACAAATCCGTGGTTGAAAATCCTATGGAGCACAGTTCTACTCTGATACCCCTAGGGTGGTCATGAGTCAGTGTTCACGCGACCGCAACTGGTATTACGTATGTGAAGAATGATGCTATTATGCAGACATTTGTCATTGTGGTTCAAGGGCCATTACATAATTCCACTTTCTACGTGCAATGCAACAAGTCAGAAACCAGTGAAAACAAGGAAATGGGTTCCAATAGCCAACACTCTTGAATTTAAACTACTACCCTCATTCTTCCATTGTTAAATAATGGACTTCAGTGTTGTTAATCTGAAATAATAAGGGATGGTCAATTCATGCCACGCACGCCACCACATGCTCGTCTGTTACCCGTGTGGCAGTGATGGAAACACTCTTTCCAGCTGAGAATCCTTCTCCACCTAGTGCTCCAGGCAGCTACACCATTAGATAAGAGGAGCCCAATGAGATGGATTGACACGGTGGCTATGACAATGGGCTTAAGCTTAACAACGATTGTCAGGATGGTAGAGGACTGGGTAGTGTGTCATTCTGTTGTACATACGGTCGCTATGAGTTGGAACTGAATCAAGAGCACTTAACAACAACAAAATTAAAATCCTCCCTGGATACAGTGCTTAACACAGTAAGCCCGGCTCTCTCCCCACAACCACCAGACACCATCAGGAATGTTCAGGATGGCGGCTTGCAATGTGTGTGCAGGCCTCCACCTATTCAAAGACAGATAAAGGGAATCCATCAAGACCAAAATGACTTCTCTGAAAGGGTCACACTGCTGAATCACATTCAACCTGACACCCTGTAAGCACTTAAAAGCAATTCAATAGAACTATCATAAGAACCAAACACTATATAATATCAGACAACGTGGCAAGAGTTTAGTAACTGTAAACATAGGTCTAAATTGTAATCATACCATAAATAGTTACTGACATCTGCACTTACTTTTTGCCAGAATCAGGGACCCAAAGGCAACGATGATGACAAAGATGGCACAGATGGCGTCCAGACGCACAGCGAACCATCGGGATGTCGTCAAAAACAAGAACCAAGCCTCTGGATTTACGAAACATTAAGGGCCATAATGAATGAGCAGAAAAACCATATTAACTGCGTCGTACGTGGGAGAACACTTCACTCAGTTGAGCTGTGGAAGGTTTTTACACAGAGTAGGGCAGCAATTTAACAGCTGGTGTGGAGCTGCACTCCCGAGGAACCTTAAGATTCCAAAAAGCTAAGTGATACAAGACAATATATGATACACATTGTATGAAACAGAACGGTGGCTCTGTGGGAAGCACGTACTGAAATATTCAACCCAGAGGTTATAAACAGAAACACAGATTATAATACAGAACGTGGAAATATGGCCTCCTAACGCATTTCTTGCAGTGCGGAGCCTCAGGGTGAAGCTCATCCTTTCATCCTCTCACAGGGTTGACTGGCCCTAGTTATCCAATAGCAGAGAGTGCAGCCTCCCATTTTTTTCTAGAACCTTCCATATTTACCACAGGTCCTACACATAGTGGCTATTCCTTAGGAACCTGTATCTAAAAGACCATCTTGCTAAATGAATCTACATGTAGTTTTCAAAGTGCTACTCTATTTTTCAAAATACAATAAAGACTAGGAAAACAGGCCAGGACGTTGTAGATTTAGAGAAAATTCTGAAATTTCTAAATGGGACAGACTCCACTGGCCAGAGAATTTTACACTATCAAGTGGGTGACAAGTCTAATCAGAAAACTGATTTCCTCAGTCACTTCTGCCATCCTGAATGGTCTGAAGTCGGCAACCTATGGCCCGTGGGTCAAGAAAAGCCCATTTCCTGTCTTTGCTAATAAAGTTTTATTGAAACACAACCGCACCTATCTGCTGATGTCTTATCTATTCCTGCTTTCACACTACAACAGCACTGTTGAACAGCTGCATCTGAGACAGTGCTGGCTCGCATCGACAATGCCTCAAATATTTACTATCCGCCCCTTTATAAAAAAGTTTTCTGACCCCTGCCCTAAAGGGAGAAAAAGCCATAAGGCACAGTGATAGAAGGAATATATAAGCTAGTCAGAGAAAGGAAAGCAGTGGTCAGACTGGGAAAGAGGAAGTGCAGACAGAATTCTAAGAGAAGCCAAACCCACAGGGGAGAGGAAAATGTGCAAGGTGAAGGATGTGGGGTGAGCAGGCGGTGCAGGCCAACAAAGCCGCCTGAGGGGTGGCGTCATGCCTAAGGAGGCGACCTATCATTCAGCCTGTGAAACCATTTCCACAGACTTACAGACCTGAATGCAGATCCTGGTGAGCATCAAAGAGTTCCTGAAATCGCTCTTCAGCTCTGTATGCCCGGATGGTCCACAGTCCCTGAAGAGAAGATGATAGGTGGGAAAACACTGGACTTCGTGCTGGGGAAGCAAACACAGACAAAAAAACAGAACAGCTCGGTGAGGCCAGATGTAAGGAGGCCAGCTGTGTGGTCTCACATCCTACCAAATAATGGTTCCAGGGCTCTGAACTTTGTGGCCCGGGCAGCATTTCAAGAACAAACAACACCCCTTCTGTAGCAAACACTCCATGTCTACCCTCAAACTCCTGCTCAAACCACATTTCACTTTGTCATTGTGTTGTTAGGTGCCGCCAAGTCGGTCGACTCATAGTGACCCCATGTACAACAGAATGAAACACTGCCCAGTCCTGTGCCAACCTCACAATCGTTGCTATGCTTGAGTCCATCATTGCAGCCACTGTGTCAACCCATCTCGTGGAGAGTCTTCCTCTATTTTTGCTGACCTTGTACTTTAATTTCACTTTAATGACCTTGAGATGACAGCCTCTATTTAAACCTATCTTTGATCAAATTCAAATCTAGCTATAATTCTTTCTTTGCTAACTCAAATTCAAGGTCCTATTCAAGCATGATCTCCTTACTATTATTCTGTGATATCGCTGCAGGCAGAAATAATTCTTCACTAATTTTTGAGTCAGTAGCTTCTTTTCTTTTTTAATTTTACTGTGCTTTAGGTGAAAGTTCATAGCATGAATTAGTTTTTCTTTCAAAAATTTATACATATAAATTGTTTTGTGACATTGGCTGTATTCCCTGCAATGTGTCATCACTCTCCCCGTTTCCCTTTACACCCCGGATTTCCTGTGTCCATTCGTCCAGGTTTCCTGTCTCTTCCTGCCTTCTTGTCTTTGCTTTTGGGCAAGTGCTGCCCATTTGGTCTCATACCTGATTGAACTAAGATGCATGTTCCTCATGTGTATTATTGTTTGTGCTATAAAACAAAAAAAACCAAACCTGTTGCTGGCAAATCGATTCTGACTCATAGCAACCCTACAGGACACAGCAGAACTGCCCCACAGGGTTTCCAAGGAGCGGAGTGGCTGGTGGATTCAAATTCCTGGCCTTTTTATTAGCAGTCGAGCTGTTAACCATTGTGCCACCAGGGCTCCGCCTGTGTTATAAACAAGTCTAATCTTTGGCTGAAAGATGGACTTCGGAGTGGTTTCAGAGTTCTGAGTGAACAGGGTATCTGGGGGCCATAGTCTCGGGTGTCCCTACAGTCTCTGTCAGACCAGTAAGTGTGCTCTTAGCTTTTTTTGTTTTTTTTTAATATTTCTCTGTTGGAGTACTCACCACACTTAACTATAATTAGCTAGTTATGTGAATCCACCACTTGTCTCTCAGTTTGTCATGCTGCGGTGGCTTGTGTGTTGCTATGATGCTGAAAGGTATGCCACCAGTATTTCAAATACTAGCAGCATCATCCATAGTGGACAGGTTTTGGCGAAGCTTCCAGACTAAGACAGACTAGGAAGAGAGGCCTGGTGATGTACTTCTTAAAATTAGTCAACGAAAACCTTATGGATCACAACAGAATATTGTCTGATATAGTGCCTTAGGGTTAGAAGACACTCAAAATACATCAATGGACTCGAGCATACCAATGATTCTGAAGATGGCAGGGGACAGGGTAATGTTTTGCTCTGTTTTACATGGGTTCGCCATGAGCTGGAGCTGACTCGATGGCAACTGAGACCAACAACATCATTTGTGTATTCTCTCTCCATCATACATTACTACTTTCTTGAGGGCAGGGATAAAATCACTGTATTCCAGTAACTCAAGTTGTGATCAATAATTAGGTTGAACTGACATTTTGTCATCTCCCTGTGATCCGAGGAATCTTTGTCTGTTTATTCACTTGAGGAAAGTTTCCTTATGGGGCTCCAGGTGCCCAGGTGGAGCTTTTTTGATGCAGTGGTTAAGAGTTCGGCTGCTAGCCGTAAGGTCAGCAGTTCAAATCCACCAGTCCCTCCTTGGAAACCCCATGGGGCAGTTCTACTCTGTCCTATATGGTTGCCACGAATCAGAGTCAACTCGACAGCAATGGGTAATGCGATGTGGCTAGGTATTGCATTGCCCCTGGGACCCGAACCTTTCTAGCCACGATGTCTTTGAATAGTCTTGACTTCCACACCAGGAGCCTGGTATGTGTCTTCGTACTGCCCTGCTGGAAACTTGCTGCGTTGTTTGGAGGTCTCTGTGGCATGTTACATTGCTACCACCCTTTCAGAATCTGACCATGGCCTTACTGACTTCATCACCTTTGCAGAATTAAAATAGACTAATTCCCTTCTGTGTAACACATTTTGAGCTGGGGCCTGAAGACATTACAGACCATTTGCTTCTCTGCCCTGGCAGCGGACTGTGCAATGTTGTGTTCTGTCGTACATGGGATCGATCTAAATGGAAGTAGACTGCCAGGCCTTTCTTCCTAGTCCGTCAGTCTGGATGCTCTGCTGAAACCTGTTCAGCATCATGGCAATACACAAGCCTCCAACGACAGATGGGTGGTGGCTGCACACGAGGCGCAGTGGCCGGGAATCAAACTCTGGTCTCCTGCATGGAAGGTGAGAATTCTACCACTGAACCACCCCTGCTCTCTATCCTGAAGTAGGCTTATATAATACTGGTGACATCGGTCAGCAGTTACAGACAAATGTAACCCAACATTTCCTAGAACACAAAACAGCGTTTTCACGATCCCAGGGCCCTTTGGGACATACCCCATAATGACAGCACATTGTCTCTGGGAAGGGCCGGACAGTGAACTACACACAAAGACCTTGATCTGACAGCCTTGCTGCAAATGTTAATGCCATGTGAGATCTTTTGTTATTACTATGTTTTTTATTCCCTCAGGCTCAGGTTCTAGCACCTCTGGGAGTGCTCAGGAAGCACTTTACAAATATCAACTCAAGAAATCCTCACAACAACCCCAAGGGACAAGTGTTTTTATATCCTTGACAGAGAGGGTAAACAGACTTGAGGCACTACAAGCACCGCTCAGGGTTAACTCAAGGAAGTAGGAGAGCTGGGCATCAGACTGAGCTCTGTCTTATTCCCAGGCCTGTGCTTTTAGCCATAGCCATGGTGTCTCAGAGGGAGAATAATCAGGGGTCAAAGATTCCTACGTATGGCTGACTGCATTTTTCTCCATACTTTCTAATCTATATTTAGAAAACACCAAAACCTCACTTAGCTAATGTCCAATAATTAGAAAACGTCGGCAGTTCAAATCCACGAACTCTATGGAACAGTTCTACTCTGTCCTATAGGGTTGCTATGAATTGGAATTGACTTGACGGCAGTGGGTTTTTGGGTTATCCGTTACTGCACATCTTATTATGTACCTTAAGCTGAACAAAATCCCTGAGAATCTGGCACAAGAACTCTTTAAAAAGAGCAGGCTTTAAGCTCTATGGTCTGAAAACATGTGGCCCGTGTGTTAACACACCCCTATCCAATGCCCATGGCAAACATTACTAATAGATCACTGCTCACTTAGAGACAGAGTTTGGTTATGGCTTCATAATCCAGGCATTGCCAACTGAACAGAGTTGGCTGGTGAAATGCACCTAAATGCCATTCTAGTTTTATGCATTTCTCTACTACTGACCATTTGCTACACTTGCTTTCACGGAAATGAAAAACCACCACGGCCAACTGCAGATTTGCCGTGTGACTGCTTAAATGTCAGCCTAAGGTTTCAGAGGACGCCAGGCAGTATGATCTGAAAACAAACCCCAGGAATTTAGTAATCCTTCAAAGCAAAAGGATGTAATAGACTTATGTCTTCCTTAAATGGTAACGAGGCCCCTTCTTTTTGTGGGTAACTCCAGTAGTGGCCACAAGAAATCCACTTCTGTCAATTATTGCTTAGATAAAATGGTAGAGTTGTCATTGTTGGTACAGACCCACAACCCAGATGAGTAATAAACATTTCTAATCAATCTGCCAGTGCATTTGGTTATCTGCAGGCACTGGGAAGGGACTATCTGTATTTAATTCATTGTTGCAGCCAACCAGAGTTCAGGAAAACCCAAATATTCTACAAGAGCTATGCCAAAGTTCTCAGAATCTCTGAGTCAAAGTTTTCTCATGCTTTATAGAATGTTCTGGGCTTCAAGGGAGTGCTATTTATGCACTGGGGAAATCCTTCATTGCTTCTTAAGAAAACCATAGCCAGTCCTCTTCTCTCCTCTTTCCTATGGATGGGAAGCAGTCCTTGCCCCAGATAAAAATCCAAGTCAAGGTGCCCCTTCTGGAACAAGCTTTTACAGAATATACCTGAAACCTCCTTTGGAACAAGACTGTTGGATAACTGCATTTCTGGAGTATCCTCAAATCACGAAATGCCTGAAGCCTTGTTATATACACAAAAGACTGGTTGGGATCAGTGATATACACAATGGGAAGTCCCTCAGTAATGCTAATCACTTACTCCTCTGCCTCCTTCCAGCTCTATGATTCTAAGGAGCCATACCCAAATGGGGATTCCACCCCAGTGAAATGCATTCACAGAACTAGACATCAACAGTGGTTTAGCTGGTTCTGCTGATGACTGAAAAAGTTTTCTACAGCCTTCATAAAGCTGTTGCCCGCTATCCCTTATGCAAACACAATAAAGGCCCCCTAAGAGTTCACTGTTAAGAGAGGCACATATATGCCACAAAAATAAACGCCTTTGTCCCAATGAACTCTATTTTTCCACTTAATAGATGCTTAGAGCCATGAAACTAGCTATGTTTCTCTTCTTGGCCTGGCTTCCAGAAAGCTAAGATGGTGTTCATTTGCAGTAAACTTTCCATCCTTGAGGTTTTCTGATGCCAATTTCTTCCTTTCCTTTTTTGCTATCACCCTTCTGCCTTTGTTTCACAATTCTACTCTCCTCACCATCTTTCTTTTTAATAAGAGTGAAACGTTAGCCCGTGCATTTCTAATGAGGCGAGCTCTGAATTATTTCATCCTCTGTGATTATCTGCAGAACAGAGAGTTCAATCATAAAATGTTCTCCCCATTATTCCAAAACTAGGAAGCTGAATACAGTCATCAACTAAATGCATTATAAACTGACCCCTCTTCCTGTGTCCTGACATGGGCATTGTTTCCAGGGTCCTCTTACATGAACCCCGAAGAGCCCTGGTGGTGCAGCAGTTAAAGCACTTAGCTGCGAACGGAAAGGTCAGCAGTTTGAATCCACCAGCAGCTCCAAGGGAGAAAGATGTGGCAGTCTGCTTTCTTACAAATTTATAGCCTTAGAAACCCTATGGGGCAGATCTACTCTGTTCTATAGGATTGCTATGAGTCAGAATCAACTTGACGGCAGTGGGTTTTGGGTTTCTTAAACGTACAGCCAGAGGAAAAAAAACACCCCAAACAGGGTGGCATTACAACCAAATGCTGGTGATGATAAAGAGCAAGACTGAACACAACAATGCTTTATCTTTTCATAACACTTAACAACTGCAATTTATTAGCTGTCTTCCCTGAGTACGGGTCAGTAACATAGTTTTGAAACATACTACTTCTGACACAGGGCTGTTATTTTTTGACACCTCCTTTCTTTTTCCTAATCATTTCCATTCCTTGACATTTCCAACATTGAAAGGGACAGGAAAATTCCCTATGTTCTGTTTCTTCTATGTTAGCTCCCACATAAGCAAATATTTTATTTCCTGAAAAAATACTAAGAGTACCTTCTTTGTGTAAAGAAGTGTGTTGTGGAAATAAGTGCCCTGTCTTCACGGTGCTCATGTTCTACTGGGACATTATTCCATTTAGGACCTTCCCTGGTGCCTCATGCTAAACCGCAGCACTGCGCCTGCCAAGCCACAAGTTCCATTTGCCCTGAGGTCCACACTGACCCATGGTGGACATAATATTCAATGGCCAAATATTAACTTACTGAGAAATTCTGGAAGATGGAGTCTCCCGAATTCCACCGGTCTCCTTAACAATGGCATGAGTGGAAGCTAGCTTTGCTATGCCAACCTGAGATCGTTAATACTCACTTGTAGATTCTAGGCGTTTGACATCTCTCGATGTTTTTAAGAAGTATCGCCGAAGGACGAAGAAAATGATGGCAAGAGGAATCAAGGGTATTGCAACCCAAGGAATCACTGCTATGGCCACAGCTACCACACCAACCACTTGTAGGAACGTCTGAAATCACAAACACAGACACAGAGGTCTCCTTATCAAGGGTTCCTTGCAAAAACACACTTTCATATGTTGTTTTGTTAGGATAGATCTGTTGGAAGAGTAGGGAATGCTTTTCTATCCAAAAGTTAAAAAAAATGGTGGCTGCCCTAATGACAGTAATATTTGCTGTTTATTAGGTACCCAACACCACGATAACACCGTTCTAGGTTATTAGCTCTTTTGATACAGTCAGTAGCCCTAGGAGGTAGGTACTATGATTCTCTCTATTTTACAGATACGAAAACTGAGGCTTAGAGAAGGCAGGACACTTGAATCCCAAACCATCGTGACTTTGTAGATTTACTAGAGAAATTAGGGAGCAGATATCATAGATGAAGAATCCTGGAGCCTTAGTTAAATGTGGGATGAACAAGTGGTTAAATGCAAATTCTGTGCGCAGAAGACGAGGAACAAAAATTTGATCTTGACCTTTGAAAGTGAGGGTTCCTCTTTCTTGGTTTTCTACCCATAGGTAATATTACTGAGGGTTGATTGTACATCTGGCCATATACTGAATTCCTCACATGTATTAACTAATTTAATCCACATCTTAGTAGCTAGTGTTTGACTACTAGCTATAAGGTTGGTGGTTCAAACCCCACCCAAAGGTGCCTTGGAAGACAGGCCTGGTGATCTGTTTTTGAAAGGTCACAGCTTTGAAAACCCTCTGGGGCACGGTTCTACTCTGACACACATGGAGGTCAAGGTGAAAACTCTGGGGCACGGTTCTACTCTGAAACACATGGAGGTCAAGGTGAAAATCCTCAGGGGCACGGTTCTACTCTGAAACACATGGAGGTCAAGGTGACAACCCTATGGGGCACAGTTCTACTCTGACACACATGGAGGTCAAGGTGAAAACCCTCTGGGGCACAGTTCTACTCTGACACACGTGGAAATCAAGGTGAAAACCCTATGGGGCACAGTTCTACTCTGACACACGTGGAAATCAAGGTGAAAACCCTATGGGGCACGGTTCTACTCTGACACACGTGGAGGTCAAGGTGATTCCCCGGCAACTAACAACAACAGCCCTAAGAAGTGGCAGCATTATTCTCCCATCTTACAGATGAGGAACATCAAGATAGGGGGAGAGGAAAACTAACTGTTCAAGGTTTCACAGCATAAGTCATGGAGCTGCTACGATACTTAAGCTTGTCCCTAATATACAGCCAACTTTGCATTAAGGAAAAATTTATAACTTATTTGAACCTCTTCATTTGTCTTTAATTTTTCCCTCTAGACAACCAAGAGGTCAGCAGTTCGAATCCGCCAGTCGCTCCTTGGAAACTCTATAGGGCAGTTCTACTCTGTCCTATAGGGTCACTGTGAGTCAGAATTGACTCGATGGCACTGGGTTTTGGGTCTGGGTTAGACATCCCTTAATTAAGGAATTTCATAGTTCATCCACATGCCCGAACAAAGGACAGAAAAGAGAAATGCAATACATTTTTTGATATTTCTTAGAAATGTGAGGAAGAGTTCTGATAACAAGAAAACAACTCACATTGCCTAAAAGTTTTTAATTTTATCACCTAGATGCATATTAGGATAAGTATGTAAAATGCTCTAATTAACAGGTTAATGATAATAACAATGGCAGATACCATTTATCAGGCATTTACTCCACGCAAGGCACCGTGCTAGCAGTTCGAGGAACATACACTTAATCCCCACCTCACTCTTGGAGGCAAGGATTACCCTAATTTTACACATGAAGAAATGTGGAATACCAGATAACTTCAATAACTTGTCCAAAGGCTCAGAGGCAAAGGGTGGTGAAACAACGATTTGAAGTCAAGTTGATCTGTTTCCAAGGCCTGTGCTCACAAATAGCATTACAACATTAAAGACCCTTAACAGAAGTATTAGCTTTCACAATTGTGAACGCGCCCCAAACTGAAAACTAACGTGGCGTAATAAGACAGCACGGAGAAGAACAGTCCAAGTCACTGGATAATGCTGATTTAAGTATTCATCCTTATCAAGAAAAGTATGATATCAGGGTCTATGACTTCAGGTGATATGAATGCAATTCACCACTTAGTGTCTACCAGCTATGAAAACGCAGTGCTAGCTTTGTGGGTAGGAATGAACGGTGGGACACACAGGTTAACATGGCACAGTCCAAGATGTCTGACGTTTACCATCTAAGAGAGAAAAGCATAACTTCTAAGCACAAGGCAGAGAATGCTATGGAAATGTAGGGAGGAATACATTAAACCTGTTTAAAGGGTTCTCAGAAGGGACTAGGAGCCCTCGTGGCACAGTGGTTAAAGCGCTCGCTGTTAACCAAAAGGTTGGCAATTCGAACTCACCAGCCACTCTGCGGGAGAACAATGAGGCAGTTTGCTTCCTCAAAGGTTTGTGTTGTTGTTAGGTGCCAATGATTTGGTTTCGACTCATAGTGACCCTATAGGACAGAGGAGAACTGCCCCGTAGAGTTTTCAAGGAGTGGTTGGTGGATTTCAACTGCCATCCTTTTGGTTAGCTGCTGAGCTCTTTACCATTTACAGCCTTGAAAATCCTATGGAGCAGTTCTACTCTGTCCTATAGGGTCATATGAGTTGAAATCGACTTGACAGTATTGGGTTTATTTTCTTCTTAAAGAAGGAACTTAGGAATTAGTGGTTCAGTTCTCACCTTCCTTGTGGGAGGCAGGCGTTCAATTTTCAGGCAATGCACCTTAAGCGCAGCCACCACCTGTCTGTTAGTGGAGGCTTGTGTGTTGCCATGGTGCTGGACAGGTTTCAGTGGAGCTTCCAGGCTAAGATGAATTAGGAAGAAAGACCTGGTGATCTGAAAATCAGCCAGGGAAAACCCTAGAGAGTATAACGGTCCAATCTGCAGCCGCTCATGGGGATGGCAAAGACCAGGCAGCATTTCATTCTGTTGTGTATGGGGTCCCCTTGAGTCAGGACCGCCTGGATGGCAGCTAACAACAGGAAGGGACTTTTGCCTGAATTTCACAGTCTGGCATGAATAATAATTGCACACAGTAATCACAGTGGATAGCAATTTTGACCAAGGGGGAGCTGGGCAGCCAAGTTAACTTGCATTCCTGTGTTAACACCGATTGTGCTGGGAGCTCGTAGCACCAGCCTCGGAGTCTTTGGCTTGCAGGCCTGCAAGGGGCCGCCCACTGCAGCGTTCCCAGGCAGGGCTCCAAGGGAAAGATTAGCCGAATAATACCTTACAGAGACATCCCTTATCATTTCAGAGCTCTTCCAAATGGGTTTTCTCAGAGGATCCTCACAGCCATGCTGTGAAGGGGGAAAGTAAGAACTGTCATTTCCATTTACAGATAAGGAAAGTGAGGCCCCAGAGAACAGTGGCTGTCCTAAGTTCTCCAGGAAGGTGCTGTGTGTTATGGAGAAAGTCAGGAGCAGTTCATACTCAGGGCACCCAAGTGTCACCGAGGCAGGCAGGCCAATACAGTGAGCCGCTAAATCCCGAGGAACATGGAGGAAAGTCTTCCTGACCTGTGACAGCATGGTCAGGAGCCCCTATGAATCAAGTTGTAGGATCCTGATACGTGCTTTTTTTATGATACATATTTTTTTAAAGCTGGAAGTTGTCCTGGTGTTACCATTTATGTGTGAGTAGTAAAATATGTTATGTGGATATGGAGTCGCTGGGTGGTACAAACGGTTAAGTGCTCTATCACTGGCCGAAAGGTTGGCGGTTCAAAACCACCCAGAGGCACCTTGGAAGACAGGCCTGGTGATCTGCTTCTGAGAGGTCGCACACAAGTGGTTGCCATGGGTCAGAACTGACTCAAAGGCTCAACTAACAAAAACAAAATATCTACAACAAACCATTTACCATTTTAGCTATTTTTAAAGTGTACAATTCAGTGACGTTAATTACCTCCATTATGTTGGACACCATCACCGCTCTCCATTTTCAAATGTTTTTCATCCCCCTAAACAGAAACTGGAGCCCTGGCGGTGCCCTTGTTAAGAGCTCAGTTGCTAACTAAAAGGTTGGCAGTTCAAATCCACCAGGTGGTCCTTGGAAACACTGTGGGGTGGTTCTACTCTGCCCTATAGGATCACCATGAGTGGGAATCGACTCTATGGCAACAGGTGTGGTTTTATTTTTTTGGGTTTAAACAGAAACTAAAGAGCCCTGGTGGCTCAGTGTTCAGCATTCAGCTGCTAACCCAAAGGCTGGCAGTTCGAACCGCCAGCCGCTCCATGGGAGAAAGATGTGGCAGTCAGCTTTCGTAAAGATTTACAGCCTTGGGAACTCTATGGGGTAGTTCTACTCTGTCCTGTAGGGTCACTATGACTTGGACTTGACTCGATGGCAACGAGTTTGGTTTTTTGGGTAAAGGTAACTCAGTACCCTTTAAAAAGAACTCATTTCACAGCCCCCCTTAACCACTAATAAACTTTTTTCTCTATGTATTTGCCTACTTTAAGTATTTCAGATAAGTAGGGTCATAAAAACCAAAGCCACTACTGTTGAGTCAATTCTGACTCATAGTGACCCTACAGGACAGAGCAGACCAGCCCCATAGGGTTTCCAAGGAGCGGCTGGTCGATTTGAACCACTGACTTTTTGGTTAGCAGCTGGATGCTTAACCACTGAGCCATGAGGGCTCCGGGGTCATACAGTATTTGTCTTTTTTGTATCCAACTTATTTCACTCCATATAATGTTTTCAAGGTTCATCCATTTCATAGCATGTATCAAGACTTCATTTCTCTTTATGGCTGAACAGTATGACCCAAATGCATTTAACGTTTCTCCCAGTACCTACTATAGTGTCAACACAAAAACCAGAGTGAAGAGGAATGGAATTTTGAAGGAGCAAATTCCAATCCCAAATGGAGGAAAACAGGGCTGTCTAGCGCTCTCCTTTCATGCCTACAGCTGAACAACTTCTTACAGGTGCTGGCTAAACTGGATGCATCCCATCCCACTATTCAGGAGGTCAAGCTTCTTCCTTCATACTCATGACATGGTCCACCTAGCTCCTCCTACATCTGATCTTTATGACTAGTCTATATGGCAAATTTCTCCATAATACTGAATAAATTCCTGAATTCTCTACATCTCACTGACAATCAAAGAAAGGTACGATTGCTTCCATTCTCTCAAATGCCAGTAATAGATAATGTTCTATGAAGCCTGTCACATGACCAACCTCTCAAGTATTTCACATGCCTTATTTAACTGTCACATCAAATCTAAGTAGGAGGTATCATCACTTCTATTTACAAAGGAGGAAACTGAGGCTCAGAGAGTTGAAGTAACTTGCCCAAATTCATGTAATTCAGAGTCAGTTTTGAACCCAAGACTATCTTTTAACCTCTGTATGATGCTACATTCCACATACACATTAGACTCATATTTGAGAAAGATTTAATCAGTAATACTTAAATATTCCCATATGATGGTTATTTTATGTGTAAATTTGGCTAGGTTATGGTGCCCAGTTGTTTGGTTAAACACTAGTCTAGCTGTTGCTGTAAAGGAATTTTGTAAATGTGGTTAAGACTTAGTCAGTAGACTTTAAGTAAAGGAGGTCACCCTTGATAATGTGGGTGGGCCTCATCCAATAGCTTGAAGGCCTTAAGAGTAAAAACTGAGATTTCCTGGAGAAGAAGGAATTGTGTGTCAAGACTTTAACACAAAAATCCTGGCTGAGTCTCCGGCCTGCCCTACCAATATCAGATTCAAAACTACAGTGTCAACTCCTACCAGAGTTTCCAGCTTCTGGTCTGCCCTATGGATTTTGGATTTGCCAGACTCTAGAATCATGGGAGCCAATTCCTTAAAATAATTCTCTCCTCTCTCTTATATCTTCCCCCCACCTCCCTCTCTAAATATTTATCCTATTGGTTCTGTTTTTCTGGAGAACCCTGACAGATACATCCCTATTTTACATATATTTACACCTTCTCTGCATTTATAAATTTTGTTGGGTTTCCAATGGTTGTATCTGGCCTCTCCCATGATGTTACAAGTCTGAGACCTCCAGCTCACACAGCAGGGGTGAGCATAAGAAGGCTATCATTAAATGCTTGCCAACAGAACACGCTGACGTGTTGACTTAAATCACTGTTGAAATCAGAAGAAAAAAAAAATTGTGGCAAGAAATTTTTTTGTCGTTTGAGTCCTAAGCCCAGAATTAAAATGCACTGAATAACAAAAAAGGAAGAGCCACATTTAACTTTAATAAATACATATAACCTCTGGATACAAAATCAGGTTGAATATTTCACAGGTTCAACACCTATATTTGAATAGTGGTAAAAATGTAAACGTTTTCCCCAGAAAGCTTCTTCCTCTAGAATTAAATATTGCATTCTAATGTTATAGATTTTAACACACTTTTTTCACAAGTATAGTTTTAAATATAAGCACCTGTTTGCTTGCTTGGCACTGAACTACCAAATGGCGTATATTCCTATAGCAATTCCTGGTATCTACCTACAATGTTCTTAAAGCTCAATTCCATGGGATTCTGCTCCTGCTAGTCTTCGTGACACTTGTGCCAAAGAGCATGTTTTCTATAAACAGACATGAAAGTGTATTCTTATTGTATGAAATAAATACGTCATCCATTAATTCCGGCTCATTCTATTGCTCATCTGCTCTCTAGATTTGTATTAGGCACAAAGTGAAATACATATTTAACCATTAAGGCCACTCAATCAGAAGACGGTATCTTTACTATTTGTTTACAGTATTATAAATAAAATCAGGATCCCTAATATTATTAACACCTCCAAGGAACTTGAAAGCTTTTAATTCTGCTGTCAGTCAGAGGTTTCACAACCTGGTTCCAAATTGTGATAAGTACAAATCTTCCAGATTGCCTTGAACTATTGATTTTGCAGAAGATATGACTTAAGGGCAATAAACAAGGCAAGATTCACTTCTTGGCAAGAAAACACAAAAGGATTTTCTTCTGAGTTAGAGAGAAAAAGTTGATGCCTAGGTGGGTTTTTTTTTTTTTTTTTCCCATCAGTAAGCTGTTTACTGACGTGGGTGTAGGTAAAATTCTTCTGCTATTTGTTTTGGAAACATATGAGATAAAAAAAAATTATCTCTAAATGAAATGACTATCATATAGACTGTGCTGCTGGCTAAAACGGGATTATCCTGGAAGCACAAAAATTCTGAACAGGTCATACAAAGCTCCAAATGTAAGTAAGGAATAAAATATTCCTATGAGAGCATACTCTACCCTTCAACTACAGGATGAAGAGAAGGGAAAATATGTACGGCTCTTAAAGGTAAGCTCCTAAATAATTTCTTTTCAGCATCAGTATTAAGTTAGCAGGTCTAAGTTACGTACTAATATGGCACCTTGCATGTCTCAGGGAGTTGAAAGGTCAACTCTGGTTGATAATAGAATTAAAAAGCATTGTGAAATGAAAACTAGTAATACTGAAAGTTGAAGGTTACAACTAAAGCTGTGCTTAGGGGTAAATTTACAACTTTAAACACACACACACACTTTAAAAAATAGCTAAAAATTAATGGCCTAAATATCCGTCTTGAAAAGATAGTAAAATAATGGCTTATAAAACTAAAGTATATAGAAGAATGGAAATAAAAGTAGAAATTAATGAAATAAAAAACTAACTTCCAAGGTGTAAATCAATAAATCCAAAGCTTGGTTCTCTGAAAACACTAATAAAATTAATAAGCCCCTATCAACACTGATGCAGAGAAGTAGAGAGTGCAGCGAGGTGGTCTGCTGATTTCAAAGACGGTAAAAAGGTTGGAGAGTGGAGATATGTCGGACCTCCATATCATGAGAATCAGCTTTGAGCTGATCCTGGTCATTACATCCCTGAAGTCAGACAGGTTCTGATGCTGCTACTCCTACCATTTTATACAATAAATTCTTCAGTGAAGCTGATATACACAAATGTATTGAAGAACACAGTTTACAATAATTGACAGAGAAACCAAAAAAAAAAAAAAAAAATCAAACCCGTTGCCATCAAGTCGATTCCAACTCATAGCGACCCTATAGGATAGAGTAGAACTGCCCTGCAGAGTTTCCAAGGAGTGCCTGGCAGATTTGAACTGCCGACCTCGTGGTTAACGGTCGTAGCACTTAACCACTACACCACCAGGGTTTCCACTGACAGAGAAAGAAATACAAAATCCAGAATGCCCTTTATGTATAAAAGAAATTCAATGTGTAATCAAAAACTTTCCCATTAAAAAAAAATCTAGGCCTTTAGATAGTTTTATTGGTAAATTCTACTAAACATTTAAGGAAGAAATAATAATAATCTTACAAATTTTTTTTCGTTATCATTCAGAAAATAGAAGAGGAAATATTTCCCACATCTTTTTATGAGGTCAACATATCCCTGATACCAAAAGCTGACAAAACATTAGAAGAAAGCCAATTACAGACTAATATCCCTCAGGAAAAAAAAGTACAAAAAGTCTTGAGAAAATCTCAACAAACTGAATCCAGCAATACACTTAAAATAAAGGATACTCCATAATGATGAGTGGAGTTTACCCTAGAAACATAACGTCAATTTAACACGCACCGATCAACAAATGTAATTCACCGCATTAATAGCGTAAAGGAGAAAAAATCATATGATTATCTCTAGAGATGCAAAAAAAAAAAAAAAAAACCTGTCAAAATTCAACATTTATTCTTGATAAAAAGAGGAAAACTCTCAACAAATTAAGAATCAAAAGAAATTTCCTCACTCTGGTAACAGATCTCTATTGAAAAACACTGCAGTTAACACCATACTCAGTGGCAAAACACTGAAAGTTCTTCCCCTAACGGGGAAAGGATGGCTACTCTTGTCAGCTGTATTCAACATTGTACTGGGAAGCCCTACTCAGGAAAGTCAAGAAATGTAAAGAAATGAAATAAATGTTGGAAAGAAATAAAACTATTTCTTTATTCACAGCAGACACAATTGTGTATGTAGTCAATTCTATGGAGTATACCAAAAATTCCATGAAAAGTGAATTTAGCAAGTTTGATGATACAGGGTCAATATACAAAAATCAACTGTATTTCTATTTACTAGCAATGAGCAACTGGAAAATGGCATTAAAAACCAATCATATATAAATAGAATTAAAAAAATCAAATACTTAGGAATAAATCTAACCAAAGGAACATAATTTCTCTACATTGAAAATTATAAAACATTTCTGAAAAAACTTAAATGAGTAGAGAGATATACCATATTTATAGTTGAAAGATTCAATATTGTTAGGATGAATAGCCCTCCCAAATAAATTAATAGCTGAAAGCCAATACTAATAAAATCTCAGCAGCATTTTTTTTTTTTTTTAAGTTCACAAACAGAAATCTAAAAAGGTCTAGAATGACCAAATCAATCCTGACCAAGTACAAAGTTAGAAGACTTACTCTACTGGGTTCCAAGACTTAATAAAATGTAGATCTCAAAAGAAAGTCACCAAGACATAGTATAATCAAACTTGCCAAAATCAAAGAAAAAAGAGAATTTTAAGAGCGGCTCTAAGTGAAAAGTCACCTACAAAGAAGAGTCAATAAAAATATGCTTGGACTACTCCACAGAAACCATGTAGGCAAGAAGGCAATGGGATGACTTATATAAAGCATTGAGGAAAAAAATTGCCAGCCAAGAATCATATATCCAGTAAAACTGTCTCTCAAGTATGAAGGCAAAATTAGGACATTTCCAGATAAACAGAAGTTTAGAGAATTCGTAAAAACCAAACCAAAACTACAAGAAATACTAAAAGGAGTTCTCTAATTAGAAAATCAATAATATCAGATATGAACCCAAGACTAGAGCACAGGACAGAGCACCCAGATGTCAACCCAGGTAGGAAAATCACAAAAATAAATCAAGACCAAAAAATACTCAAAACAGGGAAACAGTGATGTCACTAATGTAAAAGATGACAACATTAAAACAATAAAGAGGGACTAAAAAATATAGTCAGATCTTTCATATGGAGAGGAAGACAAGGCTATATAAAGAAATAAAACTTAGGTTTAAACTTAGAACAGGGGTAAATATTAAGGTAACCACAAAGGAGACTAACGATCCTATTCATCAAAACAAAATACAAGAAAAAAATACTCAGAAAAAAAAATTAACAACGAATAAGAGGAAAAGACAATACATACAGATAAACCACTCAACATAAAAAATTAACTGGGAAAAAAAAACTGTCAACACCACACAAAAAAGACATCGAAATGACAGCGCTAAATTCATACCTATAATACTTACGCTGAATGTAAGTGGACTAAAAGCACCAATAAAGAGACAGAGAGTGGCAGAATTGATTAAAAAAAAAAAAAAAAACATGATCCATCTATATGCTGCCTATAAGAGACAAATCTTAGACTTGAAGACACAAACAAAAAGTCAAAGGATGGGAAAAAAAATATATCAAGCAAACAGCAATCGAAAAAAAGCAAGAGTGACAATATTAATTTCTGACAACACAGACTTTAAGGTAAAATCCACCACAAAAGTAAGGAAGGACACTATATGTCATAGATTCAATTATGTCCCCCCAAAAATATGTATATCAACTTGGTTAGGCCATGATTCCCAGTATCCTGTGGTTGTCCAGCATTTTGTGACTGTAATTTTATGTTGAGAGGTTAAGGGTGGGATTGTAACACCTCCCTGATCCAAGGTAAAGGGAGACTTCCTGGGGTGTGGCCTGTATCACCTTTTATCTCTCAAGAGATAAACAGAAAGAGAAGCAAGCAGAGAGCTGGGGACCTTATACCAACAAGAGAGCAGCACCGGGAACAGAGAGCATCCGTTGGTCCCAAGGTCTCTGTGCCTGAGAAGCTTCTCAGCCAGGGAATGTTAGAGGACAAGGAATCTTCCTCCAGAGCTGACACAGACAGAAAGCCTTCCCCTGGAGCCGATACCCTGAATTTGGACTTATAACCTAGTAGACTGTGAGAAAATAAATTTCTCTTTGTTAAAGCCATCCACTTCTGGTATTTCTGTTATGGCAGCACTGGATGACTAACACACTATATAATGATTAAAGGGACAACATACCAGGAGGATAGAACCATATTAAATATTTATACACTCAATGACAGGGCTTCAAGGTACATAAAACAAGCTCTAACAGCATTGAAAAGTGAGATAGATAGCTCCACAATAATAGCAGGAAGCCTTAACACACCACTTTTGGTGAAGGACAGAACATCCAGAAAGAAGCTCAATAAAGACACGGAAGATCTAAATGCCACAATCAAACAACCTGACCTCACAAACATATACAGAACACTCCACTCAACAGCAAGCAGCCAAGTATACCTTCTTTTCCAGTGCACATGGAACATTCTCTAGAATAGACCATGTATTAGGTCATAAAGGAAGCCTTAACAGGATCCAAAACATCGAAATATTACAAAACATCTTCTCTGACCATGAGGCTATAAAAGTAGAAATCAGTAACAGAAAAAGCAGGGAAAAGAAATGAAACACTTGGAAACTGAGAAATACCCTGCTCAAAAAAGACTAGGTTATAGAAGAGAGTAAGGATGGAATAAAGAAATACATAGGATCCAATGAGAAGGAAAACACTTCCTATCAGAACCTTTGGGACACAGCTAAAGCAGTACTCAGAGGTCACTTTACATCAATAAATGCACACATACAAAAAGATGAAAGGGCCAAAATCAAAGAATTATTCCTACAACTTGAACAAATAGAGAGCAACAAAGAAACCCTCAGGCACCAGAAGAAAGCAAATAATAAAAATTAGGGCAGAATTAAATGAAATACAGGACAGAAAAACAACTGAAAGAGTTAACAAGACCAAAAGCTGGTTCTTTGAAAAAATTAACAAATTTGATAAACCATTAACCAAACTGACAAAAGAAAAACAGGAAAGGAAGCAAGTAACATAAATGAGAAAAGAGATGGGCAATATCACAACAGATCCAACTGAAATTAAACGAATCATATCACATTGCTACCAAAAAAAAAAATTGTACTCTAACAAATTTGAAAACCTAGAAGAAATGGATGAATTTCTAGAAACACACTACCTACCTAAATTAACATAAACAGAGATAGAACAACTAAACTAACCCTTAACAAAAGAAGAGACTGAAAAGGTAGTTAAAAACTCCCAACAACAAAAAAAGCCCTGGCACTGACAGCTTCACTGGAGAGTTCTATCAAACTTTCAAAGAGTTAACACCACTACTACTAAAGATATTTCAGAGCATAGAGAAGGATGGAATACTCCCAAACTCATTCTATGAAGCCAGCATATCCCTGATACCAAAACCAGGTAAAGACATCACAAAAAAAGAAAATTATAGACCTATCTCCATCATGAACTCAGATGCAAAAATCCTCAAAATTCTAGCCAACAGAATTCAACAACGTATCAAAAAAAAAAATTCACCATGACCAAGAGGGACGCATAACAGGTATGCAGGGATGGTTCAATATTAGAAAACAATCAATGTAATCCATCACATAAATAAAACAAAAGAACCACATGATCTCACCAATTGATGCAGAAAAGGCATTTGATGAAAGTCCAACACCCATTCATGATAAAAACTCTCAGCAAAATAGGAAGGGGAGGAAAATTCCTCAGCATAATAAACGGTATTTATACAAAGCCAACAGCCAACATCATTCTAAATGGAGAGAGTCTGAAAGCATTCCCCTTGAGAACGGGAACCAGACAAGGATGCCCCTTATCACCACTCTTATTCAACATTGTGCTGGAGGTCCTAGCCAGAGCAATTAGGCTAGATAAAAAAATAAAGGACATCCAGATTGGTAAGGAAGAAGTAAAAGTGTCTCTATTTGCAGATGACATTTTCTTTAACACAGAAAACCCTAAAGATTTCTCAAGAAAACTACTGAAACTAATAGAAAAGAGTGTCAGGATACAAGGTAAACATACATAAATCAGTTGGATTCCTCTACACCAACAGAGAGAACACTGAAGAGGAAATACCAAATCAATACCATTTACAGTAGCCCCCAAGAAGATAAAATACTTTGGAATAAATCTTACCAGAGATGTAAAAGACCTATATAAAGAAAACTACAAGACACTACTGCAAGAAACCAAAAGAGACCTGCATAAGTGGAAAAACATACCATGCTCATGGATATGAAGACTCAGCATTGTAAAAATGTCTATTCTACCAAAACTGATCTATAGATACAATGCAATTCTGATCCAAATTCCAATGACATTTTAATGAGATGGAGAAACGAATCACCAATTTCATATGTAAGGGAAAGAGGCCCTGGATAAGTAAAGCATTACTGAAAAAGAACAAAGTGGGAGGCCTCGCAGTACCTGATTTTAGAACCTATTATACTGCCACAGTAGTCAAAATAGCCTGGAACTGGTACAACAACAGATACATAGACCAAGGGAACAGAATTGAGAATCCAGACATAAATCCATCCACGTATTTAAAAAAAAAAAAAAACCCATTGCCATAGAGTCAATTCTGACTCGTAGTGACCCTACAGGACAGAGTAGAACTGCCCCATAGGGTTTCCAAGGAGCGCCTGGAAACTGCCGACCTTTTGGTTAGCAGCCCTAGCTCTTAACCACTATGCCACCAGGGTTTCCAAATATGAGCAGATGGTATTTGACAATGGCCCAAAGTCAATTCAACGGGGAAAAGACGGTCTCTTTAACAAATGGTGCTGGCGTAACTGGATATTCATCTGTAAAAAAATAAAACAAGACCAATATCTCACACCATGCACAAAAACTAACTCAAAATGGACCAAAGACCTAAATATAAAATCTAAAATGGTAAGGATCATGGAAGAAAAAATAGGGGCAATGCTAGGAGCCCTAATACATGGCTTAAACAGTATACAAAACATGACTAACAATGTACAAACACCAGAAGAGAAACTAGGTAACTGGGAGCTCCTAAAAATCAAACACCTATGCTCATCCAAAGTCTTTACCTAAAGAGTAAAAAGACCACCTAGAGACTGGGAACAAGTTTTTAGCTGTGACATTTCCGATCAGCGTCTGATCTCTAAAATCTATATGATACCGCAAAAACTCCACAACAAAAAGACAATTAATCCAATTAAAAAATAGGCAAAGGATATGAACAGGCAGTTCACTAAAGAAGACATTCAGGTAGCTAACAGATACATGAGGAAATGCTCACAATTATTAGCCATTAAAAAAAGGCAAATCAAAACTATAATGAAATTCCATCTCACTCCAACAAGGCTGGCATTAATCCAAAAAACACAAAATAATAAACGTCGAAGAGGTTGTAGAGAGACTGGAACACTTACACACTGCTGGTGGGAATGTAAAATGGTACAACCACTTTGGAAATTGATTTGGTGCTTCCTTAAAAAGCTAGAAATGGAACTAACATACGATTCAGCAATCCCACTCCTTGGAATATATCCTAGAGAAATATGAGCCTTTACACGAACAGATATATGCACACCCATGTTCATTGCAGCGCTGTTTACAACGGTAAAAAGATGGATGCAACCAAGGTGCTCACCAACAGATGAATGGATAAACTAATTATGGTATATTCACACAATGGAATACTACACTTCAATAAAGAACAACAATGAATCCACGAAACATTTCATAACATGGAGGAATCTGGAAGGAATTATGCTGAGTGAAATTTAGTTGCAAAAGGACAAATATTGTATGCGACCACTATTATAAGAACGCAAGAAATAGTTTAAACAGAGAAGAAAATATTCTTTATGTTACAAGAGTGGGGAGGGAGAGAGGGAGGGAGGGAGGGAGGGAGGGAGGGAGGGAGGGAGGGAGGGAGAGGGGTATTCACTAATTAGATAGTAGAGAGGAACTATTTTAGGTGAAGAGAAAGACAACACACAGTACAAGAGAGGTCAGCACAAATGTACTAAACCAAAAGCAAAGAAGTTTCCTGGATAAACTGAATGCTTTGAAGATCAGAGGAGCAGCGGCAGGGGGATTGGGGACCATGGTTTCAGAGGACATCTAGGTCAACTGGCATAATAAAATCTATTAAGAAAAAATTCTGCACCCCACTTTGGTGAGTAGCACCTAGGGTTTTAAATGCTGGCACGCTGCCATCTGAAATGCACCAATTGGTTTCAACCTACCTGGAACAAAGGAGAATGAAGAACACCAAAGACACAAGGTAATTATGAGCCCAAAGGACAAAAAGGACCACATAAATCATAGATTACATCAGCCTGAGACCAGAAGAACTAGGTGCTGCCCGGCTATAACCGATAACTGCCCTGAAAGGGTATACAACAGAGAATCCCTGATGGAGCAGGACAACATTGGGATGCAGACCTCAAATGCTCATAAAAAAGACCAGACTTAATGATCTGACTGAGACTAGAAGGACCCCGGAGGTCATGGTCCCCAGACCTTCTGTTAGCCCAAGACAGGAATCATTCCCAAAGCCAACTCTTCAGACATGGATTGGACTGGACTATAAGACAGAAAAGGATACCGGTGAGAAGTGAGCTTCTTGGCTCATGTAGACATGAGACTATGTGGGCAGCTTCCGTCTAGAGGGTAGATAAGAAGGCAGAGGGGGACAGAAGGTGGCTGAATGGACACAGGAATACAGGGTGGAGAGGAGTGTGCTGTCTCATTAGGGGATGAGCACATAGCAAGGTGTGCATAAGAGTCTGTAAGAGAGGCTGCCTTGATTTGTAAACTTTCCCTTAAATCACAATAAAAATAAATTAAAAAATAATAAAATAAAAACTTAATAAAATGTACAATAGCCAAGACAGTATGTTATTGTTATATGGACAGATTAATGAATCAAAATAAAGTGTATCAATGCAGACTCACTCACATACAGTCAACTGATAGTTAACCAAGGTGACAAGTCAATTCAATGTACAAAGGCATTTTTAACAGATGTTGCTAGAAAAAACTGGGGGAAGGGGGAACTCAACCACTAATTCATGCTATAGACACAAAATTAATGTAAAATGTATCAATTTTTTAAAAGGTATGACAAAAGGAAAAGAAAAACAATAGGAAAATATCTTCACATTCCATGGCAAAGATTTCTTAGGACATGCACACATACACAAAAACCCACAAACTACAAAAGAAAAAACAATTGATAAAAATTGGACTTCATAATTAAAACATGCTCTCCAAAAGACACCGTTAAGAAAATGAAAAGGCAGGCTAAAGACCGAAAGAAAATAATCACAAAGGACTATTATTAAACATATATAAGGAATTAGAGTTAAAAACATAAAAATTACTATAAATCAACATTAAAAAGATAAGAAAATCAAATTTAAAAAATCAGCAAGAGATCTAAAGCGATACTTCAACAAAAGAAGATATCTAAAACAAGCAAGCACAGAAAGGAGCTCGACATCACTGGCCATCAGGAAAATGCAAATTAAAACCACAATGAAATACCATTCACACATCCACTAGAAACGCTAAGGAGCCCTAGTGACGCAGTTAAGAACTTAGCTGCTAACTTAAGGGTTGGCAGTTCGAATCCATTAGCCACTCTTTGGAAACCCGGTGGGGCAGTTCTACTCTGTCCTGTACTGTCACTATGAGTCGGAATTGACTTGAAGGCAACGGGCTATAGCAAACCCAAAATCAAAAGGACTGATAATACCAAATGTTGGTAAGGATGCAGAGCAACTGAAACTCCTAAATATGCTTGTGGGTGTGTAAAATGGTACGACCATTTTGAAAAACATCGTGATTATCGTTGTTTTGTTTTGTTTTTCAGTAAACATACACCTATCCTATGATCCAGCAATTCCACTCTTAAGTATTTTACCCAAGAGAAATGAAAACATATGTCCACATAAACACATGTACAAGAATGTTCATTTCCAAAACCTGGCAACATCCCAAATGTCCATCAACCAGAATGAACAAACTGTAGTATCTTCATACCGTGGAATATCATTCAGCAAAAAAAAAAAAAAAAAGGAATCACTGAAACACGTAATAACATGGAAAAGTCTCAAAAACATGTTGAGCAAAGGAAGCCAGACAGAAAAATATGTACTATATTGATTTCATTTATATGAAGTTCAAGAATAGGAAAACTAATCTATGTTTACAGAAATAGGGGAAGTATAGGGAATGGGGTGCGAATTGACTGGAAACGGGCCAGAGGGACTTTCTCAGGTAATGGAAATGCTCTATGTCTTGTATGGGGTGGTGGTTACAGCAGTGTACACAATTGCCAAAACTCGTCAAACTGAAAAAAAAAAAAAAAAGTTCATTGTATGTAAAGCATACCTCAATAAAAACACTGATGGGTTAAAAACTTATGACACCTGGGTTCCAGTCCTATTCCTCTGGTCATGCTCAGTCAGGTATAGTCAAGGCGTAAAATGCACATGTACAATGGGGACAACACGTGGGGCCTAACAGTAACCAGGCTGTGTGCCACAGGGGGGAAAATGGCTCCTGAATGATATCTGATATATCTCCCTAGGGTGCTGGCCCCCTGCTGTGATGTCAAAGCTCTACTATCTGCTTTCTGAGTCTATACAGAAGACAATCTGAGAACACTACATCAATGAACCCAGAGAAAAGGCTGCAAGAAACAAGTGAATCATAAAACTCACAAGCAGAAGACAACCGTAAGACAGCATAACCAAACCCGCTGTCATCAAGTCGACTCTGACTCATACTGACCCTACAGAACAGAGGAGAACTGCCCCATGGGATTTCCAAGAAGCAGTCTGTCGATTTGAACTGCAGCCCTTTTGATTAGCAGCCAAAGATCTTAACCTCTGTGCCACCAGGGCTCCATAAGACAGCCTCTGGAACCCTCTGGAGCAGCTCTACCCTGTCCTACCGGTTCGCTAGAAGTCAGGATCGACTCACTGGTAATCTTTACGGAAGCAGATCCTGTGGAACGCTGGTGGGTTCAAACCACAGACCTTTCGGTTAGCAGCCGAGCTCTTTAACCACAGTGCCACTAGGGCAGCACAGACTATAATCAATCACGGTCCACATCAGATTTAAGGGTATAGATATATTGCAACTATAAGATTTTACTAAAACTGCAGCACTTTCCCTGCCCTGTCGCATTCTTGTTCCTCTTACAAGAAAACAACTGTCCATTTTGTCATCATTAAAGATGCTAGGAAAATGGCAAGGAAAGAAAGAACTGTGAATGGCTACTATTGTTTTGCCATGGACTTCATCCAATAACGCCATGATGTAACATTTTATGTTTGCAGAATACCACTGGACTTGATAAAAATGAGATCCTTCCCCCGCCTCCCTTAAGTCTTAATTAGCTTCTTGTGAAAGTACAAACATTATCATTGGAGCACACACTCTGGGGAGGACAAATTGGAACACTGGTTGCCAGCCTGGGAGGCCAGGGAGGGTCCTGGGATTAACCGTCACCACACTGATGGTCAGCGATGGTGCTGCTTTAGAAATGTGCTGTCATGCTGGCAAAAACCCACCCTTCTCATCTTCCATTAAAAAAAGAGGAAGAGGAATCACAGGAGTGAGCCTGTAAGAATTCTATCACCCTGATCGCAGAAGCCAAGGGTCAAGTGTTTGTAAATAATTCCAGGAACCCATATCCTCAAGTCCCCTTTCTCTTAACAAGGAAATCCACTTTAACTTTGCAGTTTGCACAATTCATTATCTCTGGGGCTGGCATTTTCACAGAATATTCTATCCTTGCTAACTCCCTGACTAAAACGTCGCTGTGTCGGTTTTAAAAGCACTGAAAACATCATGACCCAGTTCAAATGGATGAGTTTACTCTGAAAGGATCCGTAAAACAGAGATCTTTCCAATGAGGGCAAGGCAACCTCACTAACCACCTCTTTTGTCCAATGAGGGCTGGAAGGTGGGAGCAGGGGAAGGGATCAACAAACCCTAGCAATCTCAAAATGACAAAGTCAGTGCGAAGTGAAAGGCGCTGGAATGCCTTCTACACCCTTTCCCTGACGTCTCCACACAACGAAATGCAAGGGTCAGTGGTACCCACACAAGTAAAGACAGTACACTCTTTCGCTTCTATAAAAGCAAGTGACCCAAGTCCATTATACTCAAGTCTTAGGCTGGCTTTGTTCTCAATATCCAGATATCGCAGCTTTTTCTCCTCCCCCCACAACCCCGCCCCCCGAAAGAAATGACTGAGGACCCCTTCTTCGCATTTTCTCTTTCTGGGGCATTTTCGCTTCATAAAGCTGCAGTCAATGTGTTTTGTGTGTGGTGAGCAGGGAGTGACACATTGAGGGGTGGTCCCCACCACCGCCCGCACTGGTGGCTCAAGTAGCCTCAGGATTAGCCCTTTGTGTTCAATGAAAGGATATGAAAAGTCAGTTATTTAAGCTCAGTCAAGCTGCTGATTTTTGGGGGGGGCGGGGGATGGAATGAGGAGTATGGGGAAGAAAGGTTTTGCAATTCAGTTTTCCTCAATAAATTATGGTGCTTTGCTGAGGGCGGCTGTGAGCAAGTTCACACGCTGAGGAGTCCTCCCCCCACCCCCCAGATAAAAATAAATACATAATGGATATGTCTGAATCCAACTTCTCAGTCTAATCTTCACTTTTCATTTGTTTTGCTATTAGGAAGACTTCTTAGAAGCAGCGATTTAAGTTACGAGAATTCTAGACAATTGGGACTTCTCATGCAATGTGACCTGTGACCTTGCAAGTTTCAGGTATATCATGAGAATTATATTCAAATGAGATACTTAGGATATTTAGGGCTTGATGGTCTATTTTTTAAAACAACTGATTTTCGAGATTGTACTTCTAAGTGGGAAAATATTAAAATCTGCAGGGATAACAAACCTACAGTATCTGTGATATACTCTTGTGGGGTGGTATTCATGGGCCTGGTAATTGTCTTTGATAATTACCTTAATGCAACAAAATTCCATTCACAGACTATCTCTCCCACTTAAAAACATACGTAATATTTTTAAAATAAACCCATTGCCGTCAAGCAGATTCTGACTCATAGTGACCCTATAGGGCAGTTTAGAGCTGCCCCATAGGGTTTCCAAGGCTGTTTAGGGAAGGAGACCGTTACATCTTTCTCCCACAGAGCTGCTGATGGGTTCGAAACTCTGACCTTTCAGTTAGCACCATCAGGACTCCTCGTTTTTAAAATAACTACCCATTATTTAGTAGTTAGACACTGTGCTAAGAATTTTATAAAACTTATTTCATTTTATCCTCACAACATCTTTTACAAAGTAGGTTTTATTTTCTCCATTTTAGAGTCTGGCTTTGTGAGGACAGACACAGTGAAGTAGTAGAGCTGAGATTCAAACTTAGAAAGGGAGATTCCAAGGCTCCTACACGTCACCACTACACTATACTTAAAAAACAAAAAACAAAAAACCCACTGCCATCAAGTCGATTTGACTCATAGCGACCCTACAGGACACAGCAGAACTGCCACATACGGTTTCCAAGGAGCGCCTGGTTCGAACTGTCAACCTTTTAGTTAGCAGCCATAGCTCTTAACCACTAGGCCACCAGGGTTTCTGCTTTAAAATTAAGTATACTATAAATGATACTGTTAATATATGATCACATTTATAATCACACACTCAATCTTTCAAAACATGAACCAGATTTTCCAAGAGAACCAAGAATACTGGCGAAAACAATTTTCAGGGTTCTTCGATAACGAGGTAGAACCATACTAAACAGGTTAAATAAACCCATTTGTCAAATTGCCTTCCTGCCTCCTTTGGAATTGAGGACAGCTCCACTTCCGCCAGCAATGGCAATCTGAGTACACGTCATACCTTACAGCTGTCAAACTCGGTCCAGCAAATATCTGTGATGGTTTGCAAACACATGACTGCCCTCTGGTGAGATATGGCCTTAGGATCGACAATGAGCCCAACCAGATAGGTTAACCCACAGCATGAACCCATTATTCACAATCAAGAGTTATCATCAGCCACACCTGGCATCCTTGCCTGGCTGTCCCAAACTGGTGCTTCTTCCTATCTTTCCTATGTTGGCGCATCACCAACTTTTCTAGTGGACTCTTCTTCCTCTCTGTATCCTTCTATTTAACACTCCAAATCTAAACTCTTTCGCTTGAGACACAGGTCTCCTTGTGATCGTCTCCTTGGACACCTTATCTCCAATTTCACAACCCAGTTGTTCTACACTATGATGTCCCCCCGCAAACATCCTACGTTCTCCTGGGCTTCCGGCAATATATGCCTCCTCTCTGCACGTGTTTCTGGAATCACCCAGAAGCCTTCCCCAACATCCCCAGGCAAGGATACAGAAAACAGCTTCTGCTACCTGAACTGGCAGTTTTTGCCAGCACAGAAATAAATGATATAAAACCTTACACTTTTATTCTAACTTAAAAACATGTACAAGTCTGATGTTGGAGTTTCTTAGTGTCTTTCGTATATAAATCACATCCGTGATGCATCCTCTATGACTTCTAAGACACTTGTGAAGCTCTGAAAACAAAATCCTCCTATATTTTTATAATTCTCCCCACCCCGCACCCACTTATTGTCTCACTCACACCTAATCTACTAGCAAAAAAAAAAAAAAAAAAAAAAAAAATTTTAAGTGATGCCTTTGGTAAGTCTTTCCAAAGCATTCAGCTTGTCACACCACCAACTCTTGCAATTGGCATTCTTATTTTATCAGTTGAGACAGTAAGCGTTGCCATTATGAAATTACAATGCCACAAACGAGTGGCAGGGACAGGTTTTGGAAGAGTCACAACTGACTCTGGGAAAGCATAACAAGGCCAAGGATTAGACTAGAAGGTGTGGGCATTCCAGAAGTGGCCCGCTCGCTTATTTTACCAAGCGAATGGAGAACACCACGCAGTCCAGCCAACAGGTGAAAATGAACTAAACAACGAGAGCAGTTGCTCACTTCTTCATCCTATCCGAAGCATTTACTGGTGAGGGAATTAAAAACTAGGTAAAAGCTAGCATTTACCTCTAGAGGACCAGAGCCAAGTCTGGAGTCAGTGTATTTCAGCTTCATTCAAATGTGTACTAAAAAATTTTTAAAAGTTGCTGTCAAGTCAGCTCTGACTCACAGTGACTTCATGTGTGTCAGGATAGAACTGTGCTCCAGAGGGTTTTCAGTGTTGATTTTTTGGAAGTATGCTGCAGGCTTTTCTTCCAAGGCACCTCTGGGTGGACTTGAACCTCCAACTTTTTGGTTAACAACAGAGAGTTAACCACTTACACCACCTAGGGACTCAAAAGTGTGGTGGTGGTGTTAGTAGGTGCCGTTGAGTCAGTTTCAACTCACGGACACCCCATGAGATAGAGTAAAACTGTCCCATGTGGTTTTCTAGGCTGTAATCTTTACAGGCGCAGACCGCCAGGTTTTTCTCCAGCAGAGGCACTGGACGGGTTAGAACTACCAACCTTTCAGTTAGCAACTGAGCACTTAACCGTTGTGCCATCAGGACTCCTTTCAAATATGTATAAAGCTATGATATCAGTAATGTTGTGGTTTCACTAACTTCATCTATAATTCTCCTGAAAACCCTGAAGTCTCACAGAACAGATCGGGTCATGAGGCACAGTCAGATTTCCAGGACTGCAGGCCCTACACTGGGCTGGTGGTGTGTGATGAATATACCTGGGTACCAGCACTGCTGTACAGGGAACTGCAGGGGGGTACTCCTAAGCCAAGTCAAAGCCCAGGGAGGCCCCCCTGCAGCACAGCATGGAGCAAGGTGGCCTGCTATCAAATCCTGAGATGCTGAGGCAGAAGCTGACGGGACCACCAAGGGAGGAGGTGAGCACAAACAGGAGACAGAGATCTGAAAACACTAAATTTCAAAATTTAAACCACTCCTTGGACATTCACATTAATTAAAGACAGAAGGTAATTTTTCATAAAATATTTATACATTCATCATAAGTCGTTGTTGTTGTTGTTGTTGGGTGCCATCAAGTTGGTTCAGACTCATAGTGACCCTATGCACAACAGAACGAAACACTGCCCAGTCCTGAGCCATCCTTACAATCGTTGTTATGCTTGAGCTCACTGTTGCAGCCATTGCGTCAATCCACCTAGTTGAGGGTCTTCCTCTTTTCTGCTGACCATGTACTCTGCCAAGCATGATGTCCTTCTCCAGGGACTGATCCCTCCTGACAACATGTCCAAAGTATGTAAGACACAGTCTCGCCATCCTTGCTCCTAAGGAGCATTCTGGTTGTACTTCTTCCAAGACAGATTTGTTCATTCTTTTGGCAGTCCATGGTATATTCAATATTCTTCGCCAACACCACAATTCAAAGGTCTTCCTTATTCATTGTCCAGCTTTCACACGCATATGATGTGATTGAAAATACCATGGCTTGGGTCAGGCGCACCTTAGTCTTCAAGGTGACATCTCTGCTTTTCAACAGTTTAAAGAGGTCCTTTGCAGCAAATTTACCCAGTGCAGTGCCTCTTTTGATTTCTTGACTGCTGCTTCCATGGCTGTTGATTGTGGATCCAAGTAAAATGAAATCCTGGACAACTTCAATCTTTTCTCCATTTATCGTGATGTTGCTCATTGGTCCAGTTGTGAGGATTTTTGTTTTCTTTATGTTGACGTGCAATCCATAAAGAAGGCTGTGGTCTTTGATCTTCATTAGTAAGTGCTTCAAGTCCTCTTCACTTTCAGCAAGCAAGGTTGTGTCATCTGCATAACATTGGTTGTTAATGAGTCTTCCTCCAATCCTAATGCCCCATTCTTCTTCATATAGTCCTGCTTCTCGTATTATTTGCTCAGCATACAGATTGAATAGGTATGGTGAAAAGAATACAACCCTGATGCACACCTTTCCTGACTTTAAACCAATCAGTATCCCCTTGTTCTGTCCAAACAACTGCCTCTTGATCGTAAGCCATAGTATTTAAAGATAAGAATTTAACTTTTAACTTTAGCATACTTATGTCATTTTCTGTAAGGGGCCTCAGTGACACAATGGTTAAGCTCTCAGCTGCTAACTGCAAGGTCAGCAGTTCAAACCCACCAGCAGCTCTGAGGAAGAAAAGACCTGGCGATCTTCACCCATAAAGATTTCAGCCTAGGAAACCCTACTACCCTGTCACATGGGGTGGCTATGAGTCCGAATTGACTCAACGGCACACAACAACATGTCATTTTCTATAAAGGATGGATTTCCAATTAATAGCATTAGCAAAACGTAGAACCATCTATTGGCCATAGTTATAATGCAAAATTAAGCTTCAATTTTTAAACCCAAACTTAAGAAATGTACATTTGCTTCTGTCACAGCCAATTCTACTTGCTTGTTTACACAGGATTACTTTACAGAGCTATGTGTGTCACGACACAAACACACCAGCATCAGAATAGACATGAATACAGACAACATACTCTACATCCTGAGCTTCCTGAGGCTAATACTTAAAAAGAAGTCACAATTCCTCTATCATTTGGGCTTGGAAACAGGCTTATCAAAAAACCACGAAAAAAAAGTTCTTTAAAACAGTAGTACCCAGACATGGGAATTTTACAAACTAACAGAAATTTCCAAAAGCATTTTGAGGGAAGGAAAGCAGATTAACCCTCCTTTAATTCTAGAGAAAAATAAAAGGCAATTATCTCAATTTCAAGAAGTATGTTTATATCTACGATATAGTGGGATCAGAAACCCTGGTGGCGTAGTGGTTAAGGGCTACAGCTGCTAACCAAAGGGTCGGCAGCTGAATCCGCCAGGCGCTCCTTGGAAACTCTATGGGGCAGCTCTACTCTGTCCTATAGGGTCGCTATAAGTAGGAATCGACTCAACGGCACTGGTTTTGGTTTTTGTTTTTTTATAGTGGGATCACATTATATGCGTACTTACATGACTTGCTGGGGGGTGGTGAATACTAGATGACAAATAATTTAAATAGTATCAGAGATACCACCTGGGACCTCTCTCAGTGAGGATCAAAAACCAGGAAAAGGCAATTTGCTTCTCCCTCAAGGACGTGAGTATGACTAAAAAAAAAAAATTCTTCAACTGATTACTTACTACTTATGTGATGCTGGACAAATTATAAAACTTCTCTAGGCCTTATTTCCCTCATCTACGAAAGCAGCATGTATGTATCTCACAGGGTTGCACAGGGCTGCCAGGAGAATTAAATGAGACGTTATGCAAATCAAAGATTTAAAATAGGGCTTGGCGCATAGGTAAACCCAAAACCAGACCTGCTGACATCAAGTCAATTATAACGTAAGGTGGACCGCATGTGCTACAGAGTAGAACTGCTCCATGGGGTTTTCTTGGCTGTAATCTTTATAGAAGCAGATCTCTAGGCAGGCTTTTCTTCCGAAGTGCCTCTGGGTGGGTTCGATTCACCAACCTTCCAGTTTGTTGTTGTTGTTGGGTGCCGCCAAGTTGATCTCGGCTCATATCAACCCCATGTGACAGAGCATAACTGCCCCATAGGGTTTTCTTGGCTGCAATCTTTACAGAGGCAGGTCAACAGACCTTTCTTCCGTAATGCTGCTGGGTGGGTTTGAATTGCCAACCTTTCAGCTAGTAGCCGACTGCAAAACCATCTGTACCACCCAGAGACCTTGGAAATGAACTACCCCACAGGCAGCTGTCACTGAATGTTGGCCACCATTACCAGTATTCCCAGGTCATTGTGACTAGAGATGACTTTCACCTTATGTGCTGGCTTCTGAAGCCCTAGGTAAGAGCAGCTTCAATGTATTTAGAAAATCAAGATAGCCAAATAGAAAACCTGAATAAATTCAGCTTTGTGAAAAATGGACATCAACCTTCTTTTGTCCTATTACCTCAGCCAGGTAAAACCTAATGTTGGGAGCCGTTGGTCTAAAAGGATAGGCTGTAAGCCAACCACATACCCTGACTCCAGAGAACCCTTTTCCCCTGTCTGACTGTGGACTGACTCAACACACAGTCTGCAGGATCCTAGGAGAAGCTAAGTGCTAAGTGGCTTCAGTTTACAAGGCTGTGCTATAGGCACCGAGATCCCTTAGATGACAACCCCAGACTCTTTCCTCTAAGAGACTACGCACATTCAACTGGTGATTTAAAAAGAAAAAAAACTCTACAAGAAGCACCAGACAAATGTTACATTTTTTCAATCTATGATGTGAGCACAATGTTGCTCCTCTGTTTAAAATGTTCCAATGGGAGGCAGGGCGAAGATGGCGGAACAGTCAGATGCTTCGAGTCATCCACATTACAACAAAGACCAGAAAAAAACCAAGTGAATCGGATATATGCGGCAATCTAGGAACTCTAAGCATCAAAGACAAAGCCGAAGAACTGGACTGAGCGACTCGTGGAAGGAGAGACAACTCAAAAACAACGGAAATGGGGAACACAGCTCATGGGATCGCCAGTGTCCTGCTAGCTGAATCTGCACAGCACACATAGGTTGAGGCAAGCAGCAACAACTCAAGCCGAAACCCATCCCACCAGGTGCAGCCAAGCAGCAGCAAACGTGCACGCACTTCCGGAACCGAACAGGAACAACGCCAGACCTGGGAAAGTTAAGTACAAGCTCCCAGCCCACCTGGCACATGCACCATAACTGCTACCCTACTAGAACTCCATGGAGGAGCACTTCCTTCTCCTCATCTGTCCCCCTACCGCTCCAAAACCGGTCCTGCAGCATTCAACAACCCTACGCCGGGAACTCACAGCCTGGCCTGCAAGGTTTGAAAGCCCAGCCACTAGTGTAGCGGGCCCACAGGCTTGCAGCACCCTTCACCCCACTGATGACCTGCACCACTGTCTCGCCTGTCCATCCAGCACGGCACACCCTCGTTAGGACAAAATAGGCAGAGCTTCCACCTGGAGCCCATTTTCACCTGCAGCAGCCAAGTGGAAGCTGCAGATTTGTGATATTCGACACCACCCCACTCCCAAGACGGGGCCCCACCCATCTATATCGGAGGCCTGAGGGCTGGCAGTACAACCCACTCCATCCAGCCACCAATAAAAGGGCCTGAGAATTAGGGATGCCCCTAGTCCCTCCAGCCAATGGCACTGGGCGCCCAAGGAATGGCCACACTACCCCCCCACTACATGCTCTAGCAGACAGGGGCACGTCCTCCATCTGGGCACCCAGGGACAGCTGATAGCCCCTGCCTTGCCCCCCACTACAACCAGAGACCTCTGCCTGCTCTGAACATTTCCATGCAGCCCTGCACACCCAGAACTATAGGTGAGAGTCTCCAGACCACACACTTGGTGACCAACAACCTGGCACCTGCACCCCAACCAGCCGGTAAGCAGCAAGGCACACACACAACACCCTACCCAACAACCAGGGAGAATACCCCCTGCACCTACAGCCAGGTGACCAGCAGGACAGATTCATCACCTCACCAAAAACTCTGCCTACATCCTCAGCAGCCCCCGAAGAACAATGAACAGACTCCCAGGTTCACACTCCTAGTAGCTGATCTGCTTAGCTGGTGCCAGGAGTTGAGAGTTTCAACAGGGCCAGATTAAGAACCAGAGTAGCACACACACCCAACCTACTTGGACATATCAAAACAAAACAAAAATTCAGTATAAAGAAAAATACAATAAATATAACTTACTGATGCCTCAGAGACAAGAGTCAGTATCAAATCACATCAAAAAGCAGGACAAGATGGCTCCAGCAAGTGACCAAATAAAGAATCAGAGAACCTTCTGGAAGATAAAGCAATGGAACTACCTGGTAAAGAATTCAGAAGACTAGTATACAGAGCTCTGCAAGAGATCAAGAAGGAAATCAGGCAAAACACAGAACAAACTAAAGAACACACAACGCAATAGAAGAAATCAGGAAAACAGTACAAGAACAAACTGGCAGAATAAACAGGCTGCTAGAAACTACACAAAAACAGCAACTAGAAATCCAGAAGATTAACAATAAAATTTCAGAATGGACAATTCAGTACAAGCTCACAGGCACAGAACTGAGATAATGGAAGTCAAAATTAGTGAGACTGAAGATAAATTCCTTGACACCAACTTGTTTGCGGAAAAATGAGAAAAAAGAATGAAGAAAGCCTAAGAATTATGTGGGGTACTATCAAGAGAAAAAACCTACAAGTGACTGGAATACCAGAACGGGGGGGGGGGGGGCGGATAACAGAAAACACAGAGAGAACTGTCAACAACTTACAGGCAGAAAACTTCCCTAAAACCATGAAAGGCAAGACAATATCTATTTAAAAAGCTCAACAAATCCCATACAGGATGGGTCCCAAAAGAAAGTCACAAAGACATATCATAATCAAACTTGCCAATACCAAAGACGAAGAAAAGAAAGAATCCTCAGACTAGCTAGGGATAAACATAAAGTTACCTAACAAAGAACCAAAAGGACTAATCTCTGATTATTCAGCAGAAACCATGCTGGCAAGAAGGCAATGGGATGACATACATAAAACCTTGAAGGAAAAAAAACTGCCAGTCAAGAATTATTTCACCAGCAAAACTGTCTCTCAAATATGATGGTGAAATTAGGAAATTTCCAGAAAAACAGAAATTGAGGGAATTTATAAACACCAGACCAAAATTACAAGAAATATTAAAGGCAGTCCCCTAGTTAGAGGACTAACAACATCAGACAAAAATCCAAGACTAGGACATCAACAAGATACCAATCCAGACAGGGAATTCACAAAAACAAAACTAAACTAAAAGATCAAAAATAGGAAACTAGAGACATCAATATGTAAACGACAGCAGTGTCAAAATAAAGAGGGAATAAATGGCGTACTTGTAGAACTTCCATAAGGAGAGGGACTCAAGGCAATATTAAGAAATAAAAGACTGGTTTAAACTTAGAAAAAGAATGGTAAATTTCAAGGTAATCACAAAAGAAGCTAACAAACCTACCCATCAAAATAAAGAAAATATAGACTCAGCAAACACAAAATCAACAATACTGAAAGAGATGAAAAGAAAATACATCAACAAAAAGAACTCAGCACAGAAAATTAAGTGGAACAAAGAAACCATCAACACCACGTGCACACACACACACAACACAACGAAATGACCGCAGTAAACTCATTCCTATCAATAATTACACTGAATGTAAACGGCCTAAATGTACCAGTGAAGAGACAGAGATGGCAGAATGGACTAAAAAAACATGATCCATCTATATGCCGTTTGCAAGAGACACAAAGACATAAATTAAACTCTAAGGTTGGAAAAAATATATCAGGCAAATGATAAAAAAGGAGCAGGAATGACAATACTAATCTAGATAAAATAGATTTTAAAGCAAAATCGACCATAAAGGGTAAAGAAGGACACTATATGATGAATAAAGGGTTGGACATAACCATAATAAATATTTACACACCCAGTAACAGGGCTCCAAAATACATAAAACAAACGTAACAACACGGAAAACAGAATTAGACAATTCCACAATAATAGTAGGAGACTTCAACATGCCACTTTCGGTGAAGGACAGAACATCTAGAAAGAAACTCAATAAAGACACTGAAGATCTAAATGCCACAATCAACCAACTCAGCCTCAGACACATATACAGAACACTCCACCTATCAGCAGCAAAGTATACATTCTTTTCTAGTGCACATGGAACATTCTCCTGAATAGACCACATTTTAGGCCACAAAGCAAGCCTTAACAAAATCCAAAACATCAAAATAATACAAAGCATCTTCTCTGATCATAACACCATAAAAGCAGAAATCAATAACAGAAACAGCAAGGAAAAAAAAAAAAATCAAATACATGGGAACTGAACATCTTCCTTGTAAATTACTGCGGAAGAAAAGAAATCAGAGATGGAATAACAAAGTTCATAAAATCAAATGAGAATGAAAATATATTATCAAAACCTTTGGGACACAGCAAAAGCAGTGCTTATAGGTCAATTTATAGCAATACATGCACACATTTAAAAAAAAAAAAGGACCAAAATCAAAACATTAACCCTACAACTCAAACAAATAGAAAGCAGCAAAAGCCCTCAGGCATCAGAAGAAAGGAAATAATAAAGATTAGAGCAAAAATAAAAGAAGTAGAGAATAGAAAAACAACTGAAAGAATCAAGGAGACCAAAAGTTGGTTCTTTGAAAAGATCAACAAAATCGACAAACCACTGGGCAAGCTGACAAAAGAAAAACAGGAGAGGAAGCAAATAACCTGAATAGGAATGAGATGGGTGATATCACAACAGACCAAACTGAAATAAAAAGGATCATAATAGAATACTGTGAAAAACTATACCCCAACAAATTTGAAAACCTAGAGGACAAATTTCTAGAAACACATTACCTACCTAAACTAACACAAACTGAGGTAGAAAAACTAAACAGACCCATAACAAAAAAATTGAAGAGGTAATTAAAAAAAAAAAAAAAAAATTCCCAACAACAATAAAAAAATAAAACCCTGGCCAGATGGCTTCACTGGAGAATTCTACTGAACTTTCAGAGAAGAGCTAACACCAATAATACTCAAACTCTTTCAGTGCATAGAAAAGGGTGGAGTACTCTCTAACTCATTCTATGAAGTCAGCGTAATCCTGATACTAAAGCCAGGTAAAGACACCAGAAAACCAACATCCCTCATGAATATAGATGTAATAATTCTCACCAAAATTCTAGCTAACAGAATTCAACAGCATATTTAAAAAAAAAAAAAAAAAATCATGACCAAGTGGGATTCATACCATGTATGGAGGGATGGTTCAACATTAGAAAGATCAATCAACATAATCCACCACATAAAACAAAAGAACCACTGATCTTATCAATTGGCTCAGAAAGGGCATCTGACAAAGTCCAACACCAGTTCCTGATAAAAAGTCTCAGCAAAATAGGTACAGAGGGCATTTATACAAACCCAACAGCCAACATCATTCTAAATGGAGAGAGACTGAAAGCATTCCCCTTGGGAACAGGAACCAGAGAAGGATGCCCTTTATCACCACTCTTATTCAACACTGTGCTAGAAGTCCTAGCTAGAGCAATAAGACAAGAAAAAGAAAGGGCATCAAATTAGTAAGGAAGAGGTAAAACTATCCCTATTTGCAGATGATATGATCTTATACACAGAAAACCCCAAAGAATCCACAAGAAAGCTACTGGAACTAAGAGAAGATTTCAGCAAAGCAGGAGGATACAAGATTAACATACAAAAGAAAAATTAGATTCCTCTACACCAACAAAGAGAACTTCAAAAAGGAAATCACCAAATCACCTTCACCAGACTGAGGCCAGTACAACAAGATGCGGCCTGGCTACCAACACTGACTGCTCTGACAGGGATCACAATAGAGGGTCCTGGACAGAGCTGGAGAAAAATGTAGAATAAAATTCTAACTCAGAAAGAAAGACCAGACTTGCTGACCTGACAGAGACTGGAGAAATCCTAAGAGTATGGACTCTGGACACCCTTTCCACTCAGTAATGAGGCCACTCCTGAGGTTCATCCTTCAACCAAAGATTGAATAGGCCCATGGAACAAAACAAGACTAAAGGGGCACCCCAGCCCTGGGGCACGGACTGGAAGGCAGGAGGGGACAAGGAAGCTGGTAATAGGGAACCCAGGGTTGAGAAGGGAGAGTGCTGACATGCCGTGGGGTTGTTAACCAATGTCATACAACAATGTGTGTACTAAACGTTTGATGAGAAACTAGTTTGTTCTGTAAACCTTCATCTAAAATTCAATTAAAAAAAAAAATCACCAGATCAATACCATTTACAATAGCCCTCAAGAAGATAAAAGTAATTAGGAATAAATCTAATCAGAAACATAAAAGACCTATACAAGGAAAACTACAAAACACTGCTGCAAGAAACCAAGAGCATTTATGTAAGTGGAAAAACGTGTCAATGCTCACGGACAGGAAGGTTCAACATGATGAAAATGTCAATTCTACTCAAAGCGATCTACAAATACAAAGCAATCCTGATCCAAATACCAAGAGCACTCTTTAACAAGATGGAAAAACTAATCATCAACTTTATATGGAAAAGGAAGAGGCCCCAGATAAGCATTAGTAAAGAACAACAAAGTGGGAGGCCTCACACCACCTGATTTTGCAACCTATTATACAGTTATGGTATTCAAGACAGCCTGGTACCGGCACAACAACAGACACATAGACCAATGGAACAGAATTGAGAACCCAGACATAAATCCATCCACCTCTGAGCAGCTGATTTTCCACAAAAGGCTGAAGTCCATTAAATGGGGAAATGAAAAGTCTCATTAACAAATGGTGCTAGCATAACTGGATGTCCATCTGTAAAAGAATTAAACAGGAACCATACCTCACACCATGTACAAAAACTAACTCAAAATGGACCAAAGACCTAAATATAAAATCTAAAATGATAAAGATCATGGAAGAAAAAATGCGGACAACGCTAGGGGCCCTAATACATGGCATAAATAGTATACAAACCATAACTAACAATGCACAAACACCAGAAGAGAAACTAGATAACTGAGAGCTCCTAAAAATCAAACACTTATGCTCAACAAAAGACTTCATCAAAAGGGTAAAAAGAGAACCTACAGGATCGGGAAAAAATTTTTGGCTACAACGTATCCGACAAGGATTTAATCTCTAAAATCTACAAAACACTTCAACACCTCAACAACAAAAAGACAAATAATCCAATTAAAAAATGGGCAAAGGGTATGAACAGACACTTCACCAAAGAAGACATTCAGGCGTCCAAGAAACACATGAGGAAATGCTCACGATCATTAGCCATTACAGAAAAGCAAATCAAAACTACAATGCAGTACCATCTCGCCCCCAACAATACTGGCACTAATTCAAAAAACAGAAAATAACTAACGTTGGAGAGGCTGCAGGAAGACTGGAACTCTTATGCACTGCTGCTGAGAATGTAAAATGGTACAAGCGCTCTGGAAAACAATGGGGCACTTCCTTAAAAAGCCAGTAACAGAAAAACGATATGATCCAGAAATCCCACTCCTAGGAATATACTCCAGAGAAATAAGAGCCATCACACAAATAAACATTTGTACACTCATGTTCACTGCAGCACTATTCGCAATAACAAATAGATGGAAACAATCTAAACACCAACCAACAGATGAATGAATAAACAAATTATGGTAAATGCACACAATGGAATACTATGCAACGATAAAGAACAATGATGAATCCATGAAACATTTCATAACATGGATTAATCTGGAAAGCATTATGCTGAATGAAATTAGTCGACCACAAAAGGACAAATATTGTATGAGGCCATTATTATAAGAATTCAAGAAAAAGTTTAAAGACAGAAGAAAACACTCTTTGATAGTTATGATGGTGGGGATGGGGAAAGAGGGGAAATCAAGAACTAGAGAATAGACTAGTGTCAACTTCGGTGAAAGGACAGACAATATACAGTATAGGGGAAGTCTGCTCAACTGTACCAAAACAAAAACACTGAAATTTCCTAGCTACATCCAAACACTTTGAGGGACCGAGCAGCTGGGGATGGGGGCTGGAGACCATCGTCTTGTTGAACATGTAGGCCAACTGGCGTAACATAGTTCATAAAGAAAATGTTCTACATCCAAATTTGGTGAGTAGCATCTGGGGTCTTGAAAGCTTACAAGTAGCCATCTAAGATACATCTATTGCTCCTATCCCTTCCAGAGCAAAAGAAAATGAAGAAAACCAAAGACTGAAGAAAAATATTAGCCCAAAGACTAAATAAAGGACCATATGAACCGAGAGACTCCACCAGCCAGAGACCAGAAGAAGTAGATGGTGTCCAGCTGTCACCATCGACCACTCTGACAGAATTGGAGAAAAATGTAGAACAGAATTCAAATTCACAAAAAAAGACCAGACTTACTGTGGTGACAGAGACTGGAGGAACCCTGAGACTACGGCCCCCAGATACTCTGCTAACTCAGAACTGAAACCATTCCCAAAGCCCGCTTTTCAGACAAAATTAGACAGGCCTATAAAACAAAAACAACACACTTGAGGCACGTGCTTCTTAATTCAATCAAATACATGAGACCAAACGGACAACTCCCATCCAAAAGTAAGATGAGAAGGCAGGAAGGGACAGGAACTGGATGAACTGACATAGGAAAGCCAGGGTGGAAAGGGGGGGAATGTTGTCACATTGTGGGGATTGCGACCAATGTCACATAACAATATGTGTATAAATTTTTGTATGAGAAATTAACTTGAGCTCTAAACTGTCACCAAAAGCACAAAATTAAAAAAAAAAAAAATTTCCAGTGGTTTCCATCACATCTCGGATAGGATCGAATCCCATTACCTGGGCCTGTGACACCCGTAAGTCCAGCCCCAGCCCACGTCTAAACCTCTCTTCCTCCTTTCTCCCACTCACCTATCAGCCTTCTCTCTTCTGAGAACAGATCACTTTGGGGTCTTGATCCTTTGGACCTTGTTCTTCTACTTAGAGTGCCTCTCCCAGATCTCTACAAGGCGATTTCCTTCTTTTCAAATTCAAATACCACCTATTCCTGTCCACCCTGCTCAAGCAATACCCTCAGTCACTCGCAGGTGTTTTATCTTCCTTAAGGTACTAGCAGTATAACTGGGATTATCTGACTTATTTGTCTGGTTTACTTGTTTACCATCTGTCTCCCACACTGGAATGCCAACTCCTGGAATCTGATTTTCAGTTCACTGTTCCACACCCCAGGGCCTGGCACACAGGAAGTGCTCAGTAAGTACTGACTGACTGACTGACTGGCTAAAACTAGGGTTTTAACAAGCTAAGGCAAGTGAAATGTGCTTAGCACAGTATTTGCTTGGCCTATCACGAGATTCTTTCTTTTCTATGGGACACAGATTGCTGTACTATAGAATGCAGCTGTACAGAAAACCTTCACTAAAGAGGAAGAGAATAAGACCCTGATGGCACAACGATTATGCACTTGGCTGCTAAAGGATAGGCTCCGTGGGAGAAAGACCTGGCAATCTGTTCTCTTAAAGATTACAACCTAGAAAACCCTATCGAGCAGTTCTACTCTGTCACATGGGGTCGCTATGAGTCGGAATCAACTCAACAGCACCCAGTGACAACAGATGGAAGGAGAGACTTCAACTCATTTGTAAAAGGTGAAGAATTAAGAGGGTACATTTGAGGAAGGACTAAAGGTGTGCAAATGTATACATTCACACACACGACACACATGGAAATCAACAGAGGTCTAGGTAGCATCTTGGAGTCTCTTTCTGAAAGTTGGAGAGATTAAAGGACTAGGGAATTAGAGTTTTACTCTGGAGGCCAAAGAAACAGAGCAAATCTATTTAGCTATATAATCTAAGACAATAACATACTGTGAGAAAATGGTCTGAGTCCCCGGCTCTAATATTATGGGCTGCCTCAAGGCCAGTTTTTTTTTGGGGGGGGAGGGGCATCAAGGCCAGTCTCAGAGGGAGTCATAATCTTAGTGTACCTTAAAGAGTCTCACCCTTCTATGACATATAATGTCTATGGTTCAGGGAACAAAACATACCCATTGCCGTCGAGTCAATTCCAACTCACAGTGACCCTACACGGCCGAGGAGAACTGCCCCACAGGGTTTCCAAGTCTGTAATCTCTATGAAAGCAGACTGCCACATCTTTCTCCCACAGAGCGGCTGGTAGGTTTGAACTGCCAACCTTTCCGTTAGCAGCTGAGTGCTATAACCACTGTGCCACCAGGGTTCTAAAATATACTTAAGGACCAAAATAAGCAAATCTACTGGCACTTGAAACAAAACAAACAAAAAAATCAAACGTATCTGCTGATCTAAGAGAATCATGGACAGGCTAATCTATACACCAGAATATGCATCAGGCAAAGAAAGAAAAAACAAAGAAATAACAAAAGGCAGCTCTTTTTTTGTAATTAGAAAATGTTAAATTATGAGAGATATTGTTTAAGCAAAAGAGGAGGAATTAGCTAAGCAAAGTATGCTGAATGAATACTTTGAAGTAATGATAATAAAAATTTAAATGATCAGATTATCTATCAAGTTTCATCAAATATACCAAACTTGAGCAGAGTCCTCAAAAACTGAGTCAGAACAGGCCAGGCACCCTGGCACCTAAACCTTGTCCCCTTCTCTTAGCCGACGACAGAGAGAAGAGTAGCTCCCAAGCGTGAACTCAACTTCCAGCAACACTCCCTGGTCCACCGTGCAGTAGCCTTTTCCTCCCATCTCCACTCAAAGGTCACTTGCTCAGGAAAGCATTGACAACCTGGTGGACCAGCCTCCCTAACCACCTCTAGTCCCCACCCCCTTGTCACCTTCCAGTATTTGCTCTGTGGCACTCAGCAAATCAGCATTCTAAACTCCCAATGGGAACAATCTGTGGAAGTTGCCCTCCTTCAGAGGGCAGGGCCTCTATGTCTCACCACCTATTTCTCAGGACCCTACCTCTAATCTATGTTTATGAGAGGGGGACTCCTTCCCCTTAGCCTATATAACCACTCCAGTGACCCCTCATGGCACACAAAACACAAAAAACCCAAGCAACATAGCAACACCTCCTCAGACTCTACATTGCAAATGGGCCTCTCTTCTTTTCAGTCAAACCCCTCAGAAGAGTAGGCCAACCTCAGCTCAGCTTCCTCCTTTCCTCTCTGCTTTTTAGCCATCTGCAATCTCGCCTTTAACCATGTTCTATCTGCTCCTGCTGGTTACGAAGACCTCCAAATCACCCAAAAGAACTGACGCTGTCTTCTTATTTACCTCTCTCTCACATTTAACAAGGAGCCCTGGTGGCACAATGGTTAAAGCACTTGGCTGCTAACCAAAAGGTTGGCAGTTCAAACCCACCAGTCACACTGTGTGGGAGAAAGATGTGGCAGTCTGCTTCCATAAAGATTACAGCCTTGGAAACTCTGTGGGGCAGTTCTACTGTGTCCTACAGGGTCACCATGGCAATGGGTTCCTTTAGGGGTTCACATTCAACACACCTTCCCCCTTTGGTTTCCCCAGCACCAATCTTCCACTTTTCTTCCTTGCTGTTCATTCTGTGTCCCTTTGCCTTGGCTGCTCTTTCTCAGCTTGCTTTCTAAATACCGAGGCTTCCATAAGGTTCTTACTTTGGCCCCTAAAAATGCTTCACTCTTTCTGGGCAATTGTAGCCACCTTTATAGCATCAACTACTGAGAATACTCAATCTCTATATCTACCTAGGTCTCCCTCTCAAGCAGCAGACTCCTATCTCCAACTACCTACACCTGGAGGTGGCATAAACTTCCCCAAGATAACAGAACTAAAAGTGGCAGAGCTGGGATTAGAAGTCAGATTTGTGTTGTGCTAAACCCTTATCCATTCTCAGATACAGCATCCCTTCTATTATAACTCTTATCACACAGCACTGTAACTGCTGATTTCCCGTCTCTCCAGTAGAGTGTGCCTCATGGGAGATGGGAATTAAGTTTCATTCAACTCCAGCATGGTGCCCAGCACACAGGAGATAATAAATTCTTGTGGGCTGAATAAAGATAAGAAAGGCTCCACATTTTTCATTTCTATATCCTCAGCACATAGTAGGAGCTCAATAAAAGTTTGGTGTAAAAAAAAAACAGTAAAAGGGAAGGCATGTCATAGGGAAAAGAAATAAGGAAAGAATTATAAATCCATACTTTATGGATTTATAATTGACATAATGTTTTCCTTTGGGGAGAAATTTCACGACTTGCCATAATATATCTTGTTTAGCAGTCAATATTTGCACAGAACAACATATCTGCCCACCAGATGTTATAAATATGAAATACGTGCCTATATATCTACATACACACATATATATATATAGCATGCCTTTACTAATTAAAATCAATCATTTGAAGAAAATGAAAGACTAGATTTAGGCTGCTGGGATATGTGTTATGATATCAGGAAGTTAGTTAAACATCAAATGCTTGGCTGCCTCTACGTTTTTTTTTTTTTTTTAACTCAAATATATTAAGGCCACATTCCTATTCAAAAAATTCCCTCCTCATTGATTTTTTATGTCTGAGGTCTAGGTGAAAATCTTTATATTATTTTATACTTCAATTTCTATTTCCATAGAGATATTTAGCTTTAGCCTGTGTAAAGAACCATGTTTTAGCTTGATGGATGACTTGGGTTCAAATATTGCTAATACTCAAAGCTGCTATGAATTTTGAAAAAACAAACTGTTTGAACAACAGTTTGATAAGTCATGTGTGCACTGCCAGCCCTTGGCCAGCTTACGTGATAAGCCCATGGCAAGCCTGAGGGTCTACCTAAAGCCAGGTAACCCGTATACTGCTGTTATTCTGTGTGGTATAAATTATTTCCTACTACATATACTTGAAAAATTTCCCTCAATTCTGGCCTACCGTTCCAAACTGCTTGGTCCGTCCAAAATTGATCTCTTCATTCACAACTGCTCCATAGCTTTGTCAACTCTACTTCCAAAGCCACAAACCATGACCCCCACTATCCCTCTGTGTTTCTCACTCTAATGGAGGACAGCAGAGAATTACACACATTTTCAAAATTAGCTGTGTCCCTGTTTCCCATTAGTATGGCTATGAATAGCTAACTTTAAAACAAACAGAAAACCAAAACCCACAACTGCTTACACAAACACAAATCTTTTGTTGAAGTCTGAAGGGTATAGGTAAAGAAGTTCTCTCTGGGCAATTAATTGGCTAACATTTTAAACAGAATTTCCTTATCTCGGTCATTTGATCAACGAAGCAGTAAAACCTCTACCTGGTTTCTTGCTGTTTTCTGGCTTGCTTAGACTGAGTACGCTGATTCTAGGCATGAAGGCACAAATGGAGGGCACTATTCTAGGGTCTCCTCAATTCCTTAGCATCACACTCAACTGGAAACACAATTAAGCTCTAACCCAATGGTCCACATCTCTGAACTATGACTTAAAAACCAACAAGACTGTCATTATTGTATAGAAAAAGCAATCAAACATGTATGCTTTGGATTAAAAAGTTCACATGGATAAATGTAATTACAGTATTTATTTCTATAGCTATTAGATTTTAATTCTCCACAAAAGTCTGATCGCATGCATGTCTTCAATAAGAAACAATATTAATACCAATATTAACACCACAGTCTTAGAAGGAATATTCAGGTTAAGCGAAAAACTCAACTTTCTATTCAAAAAGGTGTCTAAGCTTTGGATTTAGATTTGCCCTGTTTGTTACTATAACCAAAAACCCATTGCTGTTGAGTCAAATCCGACTCATAAGACCCTGAAGGACAGAGTAGAACTGCCCCGTGGGGTTTCCAAGGAGCTGCTGGTGAATTTGAACTACCGACTTTTTGGTTAGCAGCCAACCTCTCAACCAGTTACTATAAATCCCTCCAAATTCTTTCCGGCTCAAGAGTATCACATGATCTGCAGTTTTCCCTTAGGTCAGTAAAGAGCACCATCTCCTGCGAGATAACAAGATTTCCAATCCTTTTTAAGCTCAATTGTTTCAGTCGTGATCGGTCTGGAAGGGCTCGCTTGAGTTTCTCTGAGCATAGAAGAGGCTGCCAAAGTCATACTGATTTTTGCCCATGGAATCCGATGAACAATGTTAAAACAAATAACGGAACAAACAAAAAACCAGCTGACATCGAGTTGATGCTGACTCATGGTGACCCCACGTATGTCAGAGTAGAACTGCGCTCCCGAGGGTTTTCAATGGCTGATTTTTTTGAACACAGATCAGCATGTCTTTCTTCTGAGGCATTTCCATGTGGACTCAAACCTCCAATCTTTCAGTTAGCAGTCCATCACATTAACTTGTCTGCACTTCCCACAGACTCCTTTTAAAACAGTGGGTCTCCCAGTGTCAGCAAGTTTTGCTCATGACATTAACAACAAAGGCAGACAGTCTACATGGGATCAAATTGACAACAGCAACTCAAAAGATGGTATACCAAAAAAACTCAAAAGATGGGATAGGTAGTATGCTAATGAGGAGGAACAACTCAGAAGAGGGTGAGAATGGCTGCATGACTTAAAGACTGTCATCAACATCACTGAACTGTACATGTAGAAGCTGTTGAAATGGTGCCTGTTTTGCTGTGTATATTTTCAACAACAAAATAAATAAAATTTAGAGGGGAGAGAAAGGGCAGACAGGAAGTTGTCTACTATCTCAGTTCTGAAAGGGGCTGATAGAATCCTTTAGAAGAGTTGCAGAGATAGACAAAAGGCTTGAGAAACGTCATTTTCATTTCATATTCCTATGCAGTTGAGAAGATGCCATTGTTCCCATGTACTACATTCATCCTACCTCTATGGTTTACCTGACTGGCACCTAATTTTTAAAAATTTATTAGAGGAACGAGTCAAAGTAGATAAAACTTCCTCTAAAAAAACCAAACACTCACTCCCCACCCCCCCCCCCAAAACAACTAGATCAACTACTTAAGCAAAGCCACAAAGTGAGCCAAGCTGTCATTTTGACCTTGCTGTGCTTTCATTCAGAAGCCTATTTAGGAATATAGCCAGCAACCCCCTTCATTCGGCTCAGCTAGCAGAGCTAACAGGTTTCTAATTAATTTCCAGAAGATTGCTGTTATGACTAACAGGTTTCAAACATTTGGTTGATTGGGGAAAATGAATTGAATACAGTGTATTTGATTTGGAAAATTAGTTTTCATTCTATGTGCTTGCCATCATAGTGTTTATTTTAAGTTTACATGATTCCATTACGAGTCCCGGAATGCCACTGAGTTGTTTTCATCCTTACCAGAGTCATATCCAACTTTTAAAAAAAGAAATTAATTTACATATAGATTTTTGTTGGCCTTTATTTGAGAGCGGGTAAAATTCATTTTTTGGATTTAATAAAAAATCTTTGCTGGCTAATACAGCAACAGGCCAAAATACTTCAAAATGATCCCAGCGATACCTCAGTCAAAAGCCCACTCATCAAATGCAAATCCCCTCAAGAAATGCTTCTGCACACAAAGTAGGATGAACCAGTCACTGCGTTGTTTATGAAGTTCCCTTGATTTCTCCTGACAACCATTTAAACAATGAATGTTGGTAACTGTCCCTCAAAGAATCAACAACAATGGCAGGGATCAGGGCTTTTATATTTAGCTAATACTATTTTTAAAAGGAGAAAATATTTCTTCCTGAAGGGATTATGGGAAGCCTTATTAAAGACACCTGCAAACAAAACCAGTGACCAACGGATCTTTATCATAACTGATAACTGAGTTATCCTTTATATAAAGCTCCTTTCTTGAAGACAATAACACCGAGATTTACCTTTGCAACTGAATTCAAGAAATCAGTTAACTGGGGCTACTAGTATTCAACAATAAGTTAAACTAAGATTAAATGAGTGGATTAAAAAAAAAAAAAAAGACCATTCTCTGGTTAAATAGAAGTAAAGCAAGAGTGGAATTTTCTCTGCTCACGATGCTAATGCTTTAAACAGAGGCCAAGTAGCATCCATCCTTGTCCCCCACAGACGATGCAAAAATACATGAGGGGTTCTAATTATTACGCTCAGTATGTGTAACGTACACAGTGGGCCAACCGGCTTTGGAAACTCAACCTCTAACTTGCAGTTGCAACGTAACAGAATACATGGCACCATCTTCTCAAAGTAATTTACAATCACTGTCAAAACATGTACCTAAAGCCATCTGCATTCTTTGAAAAAATGAAACTGTTTTAGTGAAAGGCTGCTTCTAGGGTATAAATTACATACATAGCTAAACCCAGCAGAACACATTTACAAAGTAAGTTTGCAGGAGGGAGCAAAACAAAATGAACAAAAGAAAAACACCAGAGGTCCATGTCTGCAGTACATATACTCTGCCTGCGAGTGTTAGCTTACTTTCTGCGTTGGTCCACAGTAGCACCTTCACCCGGGGGCTGCACTGTTTGCAGTCAGATACTCATTGCTGCATTTGTGTGACTAACAGGAATTCCTGTAATCATTTCAAGCCTATTACTGATTTTTCTGACATAGCTAATTTTCCCAATTAAGTAATTTTGGCTCCTTTTACAACAAAGGCTCTGGAGGAGATCCTAAGCTTTGATTCCAAGAACATCTGAGCCTCAGACACACAAAAAAGAAGCCATCAGGAGATCACGCCGTAATTACAGACCTATTCCTGCATTTCAACTTCCTGGCCTTCAAATCCACTCGGGATGAGACTACTGTAAACCAGCACTCAGGCAAAGTGAAAAAGGTTCAGACTCACAAAGTGTGAGCAACAGCAGCTGGGATCTTACAATATGTGAAACTCGGATGGATGCATTTTGTTTCCAAAATAAACACTTGGAAATGACGAAGAAAAGTTCCTGAGCCTGAATCACTGGAAAGCAGACACAATGAAACAACAGAAAAAAAAAAAAATACCACATGAGCAACAGTGCTGACTGAGGAGATGAGAGACGACATGAACCAACATTACGCCTTAGAATCTCAAGTTCACAGACAAAACAAATGCTTTATAGAAGACAATTCTGTGGGATTGTTTGTTTTCTACTTTTTCAGAAAGAGACAGCTTAAGACTTCGTGCAGTCAGTGTGTGAAAAGAAAAACTGCCTAGAAAAACAAAACAGACATTTTCTGAGGTGGCTTTGATCCTTTACTCAAATTATTGGCTTAAGCATACTTGCCTTTAAAGCTTTGTATTACCAATAACTGCTCTCTATTGTCCTTGTTAACAAAGTATTATTTTCACCTTATTATTACTAATCTTTTCTTTGTAAGTAACCACACCTGGCTTTATCCAAAAAAAGAAAAAAAAAGCGGTGCAGTAAATATTTGTCCTTTGTGGTAATACAATGCATAATTTGGTTAATCTAGGCTATCTTTCCGTGAGAGGTGATTGTTTCTATGTTATGAAATATGTTCACAGTAAAGTGAAATCCACGCCAGATACCTGGGAGGCAGCCCATGAGCCATTTACCAAGCATGTCCCTGCTGCAAACGAAAACCCTGACAGGGCTTTGTAGCCACTCCCACACAGTAGGGATTACTCAAGTAACTTAGCTCGGAATTGTAACCACACCTTTCTTTTACAAACATGGCCCTTTTATTAAGGTAAAAATTACACGGCAGTGGGCAGAAAGCCCCACCATCCCCCCAAACTCCCCAAGGAAAGACCTTGAAAAACCAGGAACTTCAGTTTTCCGTTTAAGAATTTGACGTTACTGTTACGTTACCTGGATGAAATCTAGAAATGTCAGGGGCAGCAAGTCATCCATATGTCCAATGTCTTTGGAGAAACGGTTTAAAATTCTCCCTGCAAGAACAGGATATGAGGAATTACTCATTTCCCCAGACAGGCTCTTTAAGAGAAAACAACTCACAAACAAATCAAGACAATATTTTTAATGCATATGTATTTAATATATTATGCATTCAAATGAAATAAACCAATGCCAGTGGTAAAGAAAAAGAAAATAGGATGGTACCTCAAGAGAAACAAAAAGAAACACCAAATGGCAGTGGGTGGGGAGGTGAAATTTGGCCTTGATTTTAAAAAGATGGGGGTGGGGGGAGAGAGGGGACACTATTGTGACAGGGTTTAGGGAAGAGTTGGTGGATTTTAAAATGTTCCCTTCTCAGATCCTATCTAGGGCTTCCATCCGAGGGCTAAACAGACAGATGAACAATTGCAAACATACAAAAAGTAATCCAAATTGTTTTAACAATTTTGCTTCAGTTAACAGAATCAATTTTGCCTAGTAGATTTTTAAGTAAATATAACTGTACTGTCTTTTTTTTTTCTTCCCCTCTCCAGTGTGGGTTACAGAACCTCATATTTTGGAAAACTTGAAAATCTGTCTTTTCCAAGTTGTAAGTTTACTACTGGTATAAGTCATTAACTTCAGAGTTGTTCAAGCTGTGACAAACGAGAGACTTATTCTTAAACATCCAAGGCACGATGAATGGAGGCAGAAAAGGAAACACAGGTGCAAAGGTACAGTCCCTAATGACCAAAGGGCACTTATCGTTGCTTTTATCTCCATCCAAGAAAATGGGAGAGCGTAAGAGCTTCAGAAATGGAAGGCCAGAACTGGTTTCTGACAGCCCTTCTCTCAAGTGACTTTTTAAAAATGAAGTTACATTTAGAAAAAAAAAAGTTCAGCCTATTTTGATCTTGGCCACACCTGGGAAACGTTGTTTGTCTAGTCCTCTGGGCTTCTTTTCTAATTGATGCTGCAGGATGCCATACTGCAGATGAGACGGAGGGACCTCAGCTTACTCTTTCCAAGGATTGGTAGAAGGGACTTCTACAGCACCCCTTCATGCCAAGCCACAACTGGACCGTGAATGGTCAGAGGCTGGGGCCAGAGTTCCCACAGCCAGGGAGGTGCTGTCTCTGCAATCCCGCCTCCAGGCACCCAGACTCCACCGGGGAACACAGGGCGTACCCTAGCAATACGTCAGAGGTACGCCAGAGGGACGGGAGGCTTTAGCTCTGGGCTAGGCTACGCCAACACGAGCTGGGCCTCATTTTCCTGACTCAGGCTTAGGAAATAGACTTCAGAAACTGTCTTCTAGTGACACCTTTGGCATGCCTGGTGACAACTTTTCTGAGCCTCTAATAATACCTACTTTACAGGGTTATTTGGAGGATTAAATGTGCTCATGCATGCGAAAGAACTCAATCACAATGCCAGGCACGTAACACGTGCTCAAAAAGAAAAAAAGATTATTATTACTAACCACAGGCTCTATATGCCGTCATCTGGGATATCCCACCACCCACTGCAGAAAGTCCAACTTGTTAAAAGGCAGGTTCTGATTCAGTTGCTCTGGGGTGGAGCTTGAGATTCTGCATTTGTTAACAAGCCCCCAGATGACTCCATTTCTGCTGGTCCCCAAACCATACTTCAAAGGGCAAGCCACTAATTATTTAATCAGTTGTGCTTTACCAAAAACCTGCTGCCGTAGAGTCGATCCCAACTCATAGCGAGCCTATAGGATAGAGGAGAACTGCCCCACAGGGTTTCCAAGGCTGTAATCTTTACGGAAGCAGACTGCCACATCCTCCTCCCACAGAGCGGATGGTGGGTTCGAACCGCCAACCTTTTGGTTAATAGACAAGAGCTTTAACCACTGCGACACCAGGGCTCCTGGTTGTGCTTTAAAACCATTAAAATCAGATAGGCAATTTTTCAGATATTCTTACACATTTTGTGACCTATTAGATCTTTTTTTTTTTAAACTTCTCAAAGTATCAATAACAAAAATCCATGTTAAAAAGTCTTAAAGGCAAAAAAAAAAAAAAGCAGCCATCTAAGATGCATCAGTTGGTCTCAACCCACCTGGATCAAAAGAGAATGAAGAACACCAAGGACGCAAGGCGATTACTAGCCCAAAAGACAGAAAGGGCCACATGAACCAGAGACTACATTATCCTGAGACCAGAAGAACTAGATGGTGTCTGGCTACAACCGATGACTGCCCTGACAGGGAACACAACAGAGAACCCCTGAGGGAGCAGGAGAGCACTGGGATGCAGACCCCAAATTCTCTTAAGACCAGACTTAATGGTCTGACTGAGACTGGAAGGACCCCAGTGGTCATGGCCCCCAGACCTTCTGTTGGACCAGGACAGGAAGGAACCATTCCCAAAGCCAACTCTTCAGACAGGGATTGGACTGGACAATGGGTTGAAGAGGGATGCTGGTGAGGAGTGAGCTTCTTGGATCTTGAGACTATGTTGGATACTTGAGACTATGTTGGTACCTCCTGTCTGGAGGGGAGATGAGAGGGTGGAGGGGATTAGAAGCTGGTGAAATGGACACGAAAAGACAGAGTGGAGGGAGAGAGCAGCTGTCTCATTAGGGGGAGAGCAATTGGGAGTGTGTAGCAAGGTTTATAAGGGTTTTTGTGTGAGAGACTGACTTGATTTGTAAACTTTCACTTAAAGCACAATAAAAATTATTTTAAAAAGTTGTTAAAGGCATAATTAAAACACTTGCTATTTCTTCAATGAAAAATACGTATGACATTCTAGCATATGCAGGATTCGGAAATATTTCAAATAACAGCTCAGCTTTAAAAAATGTTGAAAGTAATATTTGAATAGAAAAAAAAATGGATGAAAAAGCTACACAAAGATAAAGACCAAAAAAAAAAAAAAAACCAAACCCAGTGCCATCGAGTCGATTCCAACTCATAGCGACCCTACAGGACACAGTAGAACTGCCTCATAGAGTTTCAAAGGAGCGCCTGGCAGATTCGAACTGCTGAACCTTTGGTTAGCAGCCGTAGCACTTAACCACTAGGCCACCAGCTTTCCACAAAGATAAATGGGGTGTGAAAACCATCTCTTTACCATATAACAAATGCCAGAGTCTTAAGGTCTAAGAGTCCTATGACTGACAAACTGCATAAAATATAAAGAAAACACACACACCAAAAAAAACTGGGGAAAAAATCTTCCCATAAAATTATTACAATAACTGACCGACAACATCAAAGATCATCAAAAGCCTACACTCCTATTCACCCATGAGCTGAGTGTAGAAAATGGGAGATTAGCAGGTTCGATAGTTACTTCCTTGTTCTAAGAAACATTTAAGAGAATGAACGGTGTTTGTGGAATGGTTTCATCTGGCTTTGCGGTAGACTGTTATATTTAGAGCTGTGATTTCACGTTCAAGGCCTCATCATCAGAAATTTTTCTCAAAAGTCTCCAAATAAAATCCTGATGAGGAATCCGTCCATACACATGCCATGCCCCTTCATCCAAGTGACATGTGGCTCCTGCCTGAGTATCTCCAGGGATGTGGAAGGAAGGGGGATTCACTTTTTCCAGGGGAAACCCCATCCATTTTCAGACTCTTCTGTTAGAAAGGCCTTTCTTACATTAAACCGGATCCTGGAACATCCAACGCTTGCTGCTTGTTCTGCCCTCATAACCACACGGACTGAATCTAATTTCTCTTGACATGACAGCCCTTCAAATACTTGAAGAGGGTTAATCATACCCTTTCCAGACTTCTCACAAGTAACTATTCCTTCATTGCCTCAATTACCCCTCATAAGACATGGTGTCACCTTGGCCACTGCCCTCTGTGCGTCCTCAGAAGGTCAAAGTCTCAGTCGACACCTGGTGCCCAGGACTCAATACCTCCGATGTGGTCTGACTACTTCAGGGTAAAGTGGTAAGCCCACCTCCCCATTCTGCACAGTGTGTATCCAATCACAAAGCCCATGATCACGGTAACTTCTCTGGCAGCCGATCACATTCTGAACCCACGTTCAATGAAAATCCACATCACTCTCATCCTGTATCATGCAGGTGGATTATGGGAAGCAATTGGGTCATATGTATAAACAATGCCTCATTCTTTTTTCTTTTTTGGTAAAAATAGAGATATATTTACACATCATAAAATACTGAGTTTTTTTTTTTTTTTTATTGAGGTACATTTTATATATCATAAAATTCACCCACTTTAGGTACAGAGTTCAGTGATTTCTAGTAATTTTAATGAGTGATGCAATCATCACAATTCATCAAGATCCCTCAAGCCCATTTACAGGAACTCTGCGTTCCACTTCCAGCCTCCGGCAACCACTAATCTTCTTTCTGTCTCTGTAAGCTTGTCTTCTCTGGGTATTTCATATAAATGTGGTCTCTAGTGTATGGCCTCTCTCACTCAGCATCACGTTTTGGAGGTTCATCCGTGATGCTGCATGTGTCAGTAATTCACTCCTTTTGAACTCAATTCTTTACCACAAAAATGGTCTTAGGCACCATCAAAAAAAAGGCCCTATCAGACCACGCCACGCATGACCTTGAGGGTCAAAGTGGATTGTTTAGTGAACTCTTCATGAGTCATTGATATTATTTATCTCTCTATATGTGCACGTTTAGCTTTTCTGAAGGTTCTAGAACCTAATTCTTTTGAAAAGAACTGGCCTTTGGCTTGATATTCCCGCAGAGATTTGGAAAACCGAAGTGCTAGGTTTGGTCCAGGCCCACCATCAGGCATGAGGGTGGACTCTCACTTGCCCTTGGATGATGAAGGTGGAGTGTAGAGGGGTGTGGCGGGGGACAAGTAAAAGAACAACTGTCTTGGTGGGAAGTGCCATTCAAATCCATGCAGTCTATCCAAAAGAGCCCACAGGGAAATTCCAGGCCCAATGCAACATGATGAGGCAAAGATCGGTTCAAAGTAGAGGGCGTGAGGTGCAGCCTGGAGACAGTTGCTGGCTGAAAGGGATCACTGCGTATGTGACACCTCAGGACTGGGAGGTGAGAGAGCCATTCAAGGAGCTGACCCCACCCAGACATCGAACATCATTCCATACAAATTAACCTTAGACAAATATAAGTTAAACAGGAAAGAGCCATAAAAGTCTGGTAGTTAGACACATTTTCTTCATCCTCCTGTCAGAAAGGCAAGGCTTTTTGTCTCACGTACTTTGGATATATTATCAGGAGGGACCAGTTCCTGAAGCAAATCATACATGGTAAAGGAGAGAGTCAGCAAAAGAAAGACCCTCAACAAGATAGACTGACACACTGGCTGGACCAATGGGCTTAAACATAGCGATGATGGTGCGGATGGTACAGGATCGGGCAGTGTTTTGCTCTATTGTACACAGGGTCGCTATGAGTTGGAACCAACGCTATGAGTTGACGGCACCTAACAACAACAACAACCTGTCAGTGTAAGTCACCAACATGGTGCTGCTCAAAGGATGGCATGAAACATAAAGAACAGCATGAACTAAGGCACTACTAGGGGAAAACCACCAGGTTCCTGTCCTCCTCTGTTCATCAGTAGGGCCTGAGGCAATTCATCCAACCTCTACTGAGACTCAAACTCCTGATCTGTGAAATGGTGACAGTATTTGCCTTGACTACCTCACTCGATGGTCAGGAGAGTAAGAGGGAGCATGGTTATGAAGGCACCTTCTAAATTGTAAATAGTATTATGTGTGAAGTGTTACCATTATATAATTCTATAGCTCTAAGCGGCATTAAAGATCACCAGGGATAGTAATTTTCAAACATCTTGCGAAGACTGAGATTCTACAGAGGTGCCTTGAAGAAAGATGCAGACAGGAAGTGGAGGACAAACACACCCAACTCCAGGCACCCCACTCTTCTCCTTACCTTCCCATCCCCCCATCCCCCTTCTCTCACACAGTGTTTTACACCCATTTGAATGTTCAGATAGAGATCATACTTGAAGAAAGGGTTCTGAAGTGAACAAAAATGTTCAAATCACTCTGTAGGCTAAAATCCTAACATTAGAGATAAGGAGGCAAGGTCCAACCTTGCTTAAACTCTTAAAAAACCAGACCGATTACCTCTGAGTCAATTTCAACTCATAGTGACCCTACAGGACAGAGAAGTACTACCTTACAGGGTTTTCAAGGAGCAGCTGGTGGATTCGAACTGCTGACCTTTTGCATAGCAGCCGAGTTCCTAACCACTGCACCACCAGGGCTTCGATCTTTCTCAAGGTGACCTGATATTTCAAAACGGGGTAGGTGCTACACACCAAGGCATCCCAGGACTTCCATATAATAGAGAAGAGAGGAATGGGAAAGACCCTCTTCAGGGAAATTTCTTCTGCTGGCTCTTATTCTTCCTTACTTAGACACTTGGCTAGCCTACAAAATACTTCAAGCTCAACGCACCTAAACTTAACAGATTCCTTTGAAATTTACCCATAACTACTCACCTTCAGCTTCTCATGCTTTGCCTTAAGACATATTCCTAAACATCCAACATGAAAACTTTTAAAATAACTTTTAACTTAATTATCTTTATCTCAAATAATTAACTACAGTCAGCCCTCCATATCCATGGGTTCTGCATCCTTGGATTCAACCGACCACAGGTAGAAGACATGGGGGGAGGGGGGGAAGGACTTTTTTTTTATTATTATTCCCTAAACAATACACTTTAACAACTATTTCCATAGCGTTTACATTTTATTAGGTATTATAAATAATCTAGAGATGATTGAAGGTATATGGGAGGATGTGCATAGGTTATATGCAAATACTACACCATTTTACATAAGACTCTTGATCATCCTCGAATTTGGGTCCCCTCAAAGGGTCCTGGAACAAATCCCCCATGAATACCAAGCGATGACTATACCAGCATTTCCTAAATTTTCATTTAAAATGATTCATTTACGTCCTTACTTCTTTATATATAAAATCAAATCTACCGAGTTTTTAGGAATAATGATACAAGAAGAGGTAGAAGAGAGGAATTTCCTAACTATGCTGGCCTTCTCAGTAACTCCCCATAGCCCAGGCCACAGCCAAATGGATCAAAGGTGACCAGGGAGAGCTAATCTCCACTGACTAGCCATCTAATCCCTCTCTCAAGATTATTAGTCCATGAGAGAAGCAGAAAAGTAGAGCAGCAGTATGGGGGCATGCTGGAACCCTTTAACAATGGTTTTCAGTTCCCATGAGGCCCAGGAGTTCCCACCTCTAGTTCCCAGGAAGTTCAGCATTGCTTCAGCTCCATCAGATGTCCCTTTCAATGAACTTCTCATCAGAACTAAGTTGAGTAGATCCTAACTCTGGAACGCAAAAAGCCTTGACCAGACCAACATTACATGTCCAGTGGTGGCACAGTGGTTAAGTACGTGGCTGCTAACCAAAAGGTTGGCAGTTTGAATCCATCGCCCACTCCTTGGAAACCCAATGGGGCAGTTCTACTCTGTCCTATCGGGTCACTGAGTCAGAATCGACTGGATGGCAATGGGTAGCAGGAGATTAGCTTACTAAAGACACTTTGGGGAATGACAAATTTTGAAAAGTTAAGATTTACAAATTACTAATTACTCCTTTAAGTGAGGTAACTTTCTAAAAAATCATTGTGGCAGAACCTTCTTCACGTGGATTACAGATCTCTGACTTCTTAAAGACTGCTGTTGATGTTGTTGCTCTCAGTTGCCGCTGTGTCAGCTCCGACTCACGGCGACCTTACTTAAAACAATATCATGTTGCCTGGTCCTGTGCCATCTTTATGACCAATGATATCATGGATTGAACTGTGTCCCCCGCAAAATATCTGTCAACTTAGCTGGGCCATGATTGCCAGTATTGTGTGATTGTCCCCCATTTTATGTGATTTCCCTATGTGTTGTAAATCCTATCACTATGATGAAACGAGGTGGATTACTGGCAGTTATGTTGATGAGATATAAAAGATTAGATAGTGTCTTAAGGCAATCTCTCTGAGATATAAAAGAGAAGAGCAAGCAGAGAGACAGAAGGACCTCATACCTCCAAGAAAGCCGTGCTGGGAGCAGAGTGCATCCTTCGAACCTGAGGTTCCTGCGCTGAGAAGCTCCCAGACCAAGGGAAGACTGATGACAAGGGCCCTCCTCCAGAATAGAGAGAGAGAAAGCCTTTCCCTGGAGCTGTCGCCCTGAATTCAGACTTTTAGCCTACTAGACGGTGAGAGAATAAACTTCTCTCTGTTCAAGCCATCCACTTGTGGTATTTCTGTTATAGCAGCACTAGATGACTAAGACAAATGTTATGCTGGAGTTCATAAACAAAAGACAGAGTTTAAATACATCTTGCCTTGACAAATCAGAGCTAACATTCTGAGCATCAATGATTTAACTTTCAAATATGGAAATGTCCACAGAGTTGTTGGCTAGGTTACTTAAAATAAATCCCCACATTCCCAGTCACCATTTTTTGTTTCGTTTTTTATTACTGCACCTCCAGCCAACCCTGCTGTTGCCCTGTACCCGATTCCTACCTCTGTTTTTACTTTTAATGATGAAGACTGAGGAAACTCTATAACTGAAGAGATTAAAACTGTGTCAACAGTAAGACTCAATATACTCTTAACAAAGAGTTAAGCAATTTTCATGTTTTAAGGCACAGTTTTTCTGGTACTTTGTTTGATGAGTGACTATTTCAGCTTGTTTCTTCAGTCTGGGTATTTTCTTAGACTATATCATCCAGGGTATATTCTCAGGCTATACCATGGCACACAACAATAGTATATATAAACCAATAGCACATTTATGGGTTTAACCACTTTTCAAGTGTATTGGTCTTGAATTCACATCCAGATTACAAACTGTTTATAAATACGTACCTCATTTCACCCTATAAGACAGAGCAGAACTGCCCCATAGGGTTTCCAAGGACAGGCTGGTGGATTTCAACTGTCGACCTTTCGGTTACCAGCCTAGCTTTTGACCACTGCACCATCAGAGCTCCACAGCAAAATGCAAAGTGCTCAAAACAGATTTGCTAATATCATAAACCCAGTGGTTTTCTAAATTCTTTTGAAAGATGTGAAACCTCTCATGCAGATGGAATCATACATAAAAACATAAACCAATAAAATAAATACAAAAAAAGTGGCTCTTACTGAAGACAGGTTGTGAGACCTAGGACCCGCCACCCAACAAACATCTTCCTATACATACCTTACGGGAAAAGAACTGGAAAGAATCATTTCGATTACAAAGGATTCAACCAACACTCCCCAGTTTTCCACAGTCTGTAAACACAACAGTGAACTAGCCAGGACACTAAGGGCTCCTGAGGATCAAAATGGCTTTAAATCAGAAGTAGTCAAATACCCACAAGAACAACGCTTCTCTAACTTTAATGGATACACACCCACCTGAAGATCTCATTAAAATGTAGCTTCTCAGGGGGTGAGGTTTGGGTGGGGAGAGTCTGTGTTTCTAGCAAGCTCCCAGGTGATGCCGATGTTGCTGGTCCATGGGCCATACTTTACGTTACAAGGAAAAATCTGGAAATTTCTGATGATGTTCTTTCTGTCTGAAGAACTGCCTTGGTCACCTCATGCTGCTATACTAGGAATACCACAAGTGAGTGTGTTTAACAAACAGAAATTTATTCTCTTGCAGTCTAGGAGGCTAGATGTCCAAAATCAGAGTGCCGGCTCCAGGGGAAGGCTTTCTCTCTCTCTCTCTATCAGTTCAAGGGGAAGGTCCTTGTCATCAGTCTTCTCAGTGCAGGGTCCCCAGGTCCAAAAGACACAGGCTCCTGGCTCTTCTTGCTTGGTGGCAAGGAGGTCCCCCCATCTCTCTGCTCACTTCTATCTTTTATATTTCAAAAGAGATTGACTCAAAATGCAACCTAATTCCTTCGATTATATCCTGCCTTATTAACATAACTGCCTCTAATCCTACCTAATTAATATCATAGAGGTAAGATTTACAACACACAGGATAATTACGTAAGATCACAAAATGGAAGACAACCACACAATACTGGAAATCATGGCCTAGCCAAGTTGACACACATTTTTAGGGGATACAATTCACAACAAGAACCTGTAAGATAATCTTGTCTTACTTACACATAAATTTCCTTCTGTGTTTCCAAGGGCTAAATAAAGACCAGTTCACTCTTTTTTATTCACGAACATTAAATTAGAATACAGGCGGGGGTTCTGTCTGTTTCAGTCACTGCTGTTTCCCCAGTGCCTAGAACACCTAGTATAAAGAAGGCACTCAAGCATCCACTGAGGAATGTATAAAATAGCCCTTCTGCTACAGATAATGGTTTGTTTACAAATTTCAGTCTCTATTTCCAAAGCTTGATATTTTACACGGTCTTTTTTTTTTTTTTTTTGGTATTCAGATTTGAGGACATTCATGTTGCAACATGAAGTGTCTGGTTTGTCATACCTGCCACTCTCCTGTGTTACTATTGACCCAATTTATTTGTCTGTGTGCCTTAAAGGGACAATTTAAATATCTGTGCTGTCTGGCGACAGCAACTTCCAGAAGCTGACATGACAACAGGAAAGCATTCTAGAAAGTAAAGCAGCTTTGAGTCCATCGTTGGGGCCAGTATATTTTGAGTGTCTTCCAACCTAGGAGGCTCATCTTCCAGCACTATATAAGACAATATTCTGTCATGATCCATAGGGTTTTCACTGGCTAATTTTGGGAAGATCTCCAGACATTTCTTCCTAAGGACTGGAAGTTCTGCTGGAATCTGTCCACCACGGGTGACCTTGCTGGTATCTGAAATACTGGTGGCATAGCTTCCAAGCATCACAGCAACAGGAAAGCCACCACAGTATGACAACAGATGGGTGGTGAATCCCCTGTAGAGAGCCCCTCAAAGATTCCTTTTTCCTTGTCACAGTAAAGATAGGATAAGTACACCAACAGTTGCTTGTCTTTTCTCTTCCTACCACTTCCTAAGAGGCCCTGGTGGTGCAATGGTTAAGTGCACATAAATAAAGGAATGAATGAGAGGATATACGGTCTAACAGGAGGCATAATTGATCAGAAAAGTCCAAGAGCTTGAGTTCCACCCCAACCCAGGCCTTAACATGTTATGTGACCCAAGGCAAGTCATGTCCTTTTTGTCAGGAGGCAGCGTGGGAGATTAACCTTGAAGGAGTGGATATACCTCATGAATCGCCCCAGGAAACCACTTTGCCACTGCAGTCATAAATGCTTTGCTAAGGCTATAGACTAATCATCATTTTACCTTTCCTCAACATTCAAAAGCAAAAAGTTGGGAAGATGGACCAGGTCACTGTACCCATGGGTCTCGGCAATATACCACCCAGGAGTATCTCCTACACGGTCCATCTCCTGCACGGTCAGCAAAGTGCAGGCCACGGAACCACAACAGAAGAAGAGTCTCGAAGATGCTGGCTCTCAAGCACTGCTGTGTCTGATGAAAGCTGTGGTGCCTTTCCACTGCAAAATGCCCCTGCACAGATTCTGCATATGATTTCAGGGGATTCCTAAACCATAAAGCCATAGAAGTGAGGTGGCCATGGAGCCCTGGTTAAGAACCTCTGACTCTAAGACAACAAGGGAACTCGCAATCACTAGGACCTCACTCATCAAAGGGATGCACCACCTTTGTATGGTTGTTGTTGTCGTCAGTTGCTGTCGAGCCGGCTTCAACTCAAGGGCTTTTTCTCTGCCCAGTAAACCTCAACTATTTACATGAACAAAAGGTGGCTAAATGTACAGTCTCTATTTGATATCTCCAGAAGAATGAGTATTTGAGAGTAAAAACAAAGGTCTGGAAATATCCAACATTCTCACCTCAAGAATATGTCTCCACAGAGATGGTGACAATGCCTATGCATAAAGCATTCGCCTAAGAAATAAAATCTGCAGTTCCACAAAGGCATGCATCAGACTCAATAACTGAGATTACCTTGATAGGAAACTGGCATTCAGCACTCAAGATCAACTCATCTCCAAAAGGTACACACCTATATAAAATGCTCAAAAATAGGACAGAAAACATTTGGTGTGAGAACGTGACTGAGCTTGAAGACAATGGGCCTTCCCTCGACCCACCCTATGCAAAGTAACCTAAGGTGTGCTGGAAAGAGATCAACCAACACCCAGGTCTGTTTGTTAGTTCTATCTTCATCACATCATTTCAATATCTGGTAACCGCCAACAGGTGTTACACAAAGCTGGCTGCGCTGAGAAAAACGTCAAAGCAGGGACCTTTATGGGGGAGGGGGGACGACACCATGGAAGAGCCAGGAAGAAAAGCATTTTTGGCTACTGTATCACTTCTTTTAAAGAAGTTTTGTAAGAACTGGAAATACTGCTCTAAGTGTTATAATTCTACTTGCCCCTGTAAGTTATAAGAAGCTGAGAACACACATTACTTCTTAGTCAAACCACTGTCTTTTTCTTACATGGAATCATAACCTATTCAAATACTCAGCAATCCTTTATAGTCTGGTTTCTGCTCCTCCTCACAACGTGATATTCATCAGTCATCCAGTTTCTAAAACCAGCAAGCCAGCTTTTCCCCAATCCTCATTCTTTTGGCTTTCTCTGTAGCATTAAGCACTTCTAATTACCCTCTTTCTAGAATATTTGTAAACGAAGGTTTCTGGGATAGACTTTTTTTTTTTCTTTTAATACTTGTCTCTCTTCATTCCTGCTCTCCTTCCCATTCCCTAAGTACAAGTACGTTCCTCCTCGAGGCTCTCCCCTCTTGGAATTCTATCCCCTCATGATGATCTTGAAGCCCTGGTGGCGGAGTGGTTAAGAGCTCAGCTGCTAACCAAGAGGTTGGCAATATGAATCCACCAACTGCTCCTTGGAAACCCTGTGGGGCAGCTCCAGTCTGTCCTATAAGGTCACTATGAGTCAGAATCAACCCAACAGCAATGGGGTTTTTTTATGATGATCTCATCCTCCCCCTTCCGGTGTCAGCTATTCTGCAAGGACAACTGATTCCCCAGACAGAACCAGCAGCTGCTGGCTTTTCTTGCCCTTGTTCTTATTCTCGAGGCATCTAGTTGGTGGATCTCTTCACCTAGATGTCTCAGGCGAGCATAAGTGTGTAACATCTTTCGATCGTGAATTGGAGAAAACCTTAAACCTTAATACACCTGCCTAAAAATTTTAACATAGTCTAATAAATTGCTGAAAATGAATTTCAACATAAAAAAATAAGCATCACAGACCTATGCCTAAAGTCTGAGTGCCATATAATTTTTATATACTGAAAAAAAGAAAGTGGAAATCCAGATACTGTATGGGTTTTGATACCCAAGGACCTTCGAGCAACCACAGCTGTTGGCCTTGTTAGGAACGAGGAGTAACAAGGACTGAGCTTGCTCAGCAGCACCAAGCATGTTATTACATCAAATAACTTAATCAGAACACACACTGTTCTTAGATTTCTTCGGAGGTAATTAAATAACAATTGAATACCAATTAATCACAGTCAAATAAGAGTCTGTCAGTGAAGAATTACACACACACTGGAGACTATTTAATGGTCAAATACTTGGCTGTATCTTGGTTAAACAATGATTCATTAAACCCCCTCTGCCACACAATGGCTAAGCTGTGCTTGAAGTGAAAGAATCGAAACTCTTTTGTTCTCCCATAAAAAGACGTCAAACCTCCGTGTGATATTCTTTTCTTCCTCACTTCACAGCCTGCTCAACTGCACGATTCAGAACGTGTTCAGCTGCTGGCTCCACACTGGCATTTGCAGGTCCTTGACAGCTCTGTGACCACTGGAGCTACACAGCTCTTTTCTTCCCACTTGAAAAAGGAAAGAGCTGGACAGCTGACCACACCTACTCAAATCGTTTAGTCACTCTGAGCAGGGAAGAGTGAGAGACTCGGAACCTACATTCTGCCCCACAGGAAAGTCTCAAGTGGTAGCCATTTCTCTATAAAAACCCGTCATCTGTACAACTTGTCTGTCCAGCAAAAACCCATTCCAGTTTTTTTAGTTTTTGGTTTCCTGCACCTACCTTATCAACCTGGTTCCTTTAAATTAAATGCTCCTTTATAACAAAACTCCCCCAGGCAAACCCAGAGACCCATTTGAAGTTTGGCTGATAATTCCCAAAGACTTTTCATCACGTTTCTCAGGAGAGCTCTGTTTCCTTTCTGCAAGTTCATTTCTCCCTTTGGAGAAAGAATCAAGAAAAACAACATAGCTCTCCTATGTGCTTTGTTTTTTTTTTTCCCTAGCCTACACTACCACCATAAGCACTTTCATAGAGTTACTAATGCGTCTATTCTTAAAATGCATGCCTTTTGTACTTCATTGTTGATTCAAATCTGAATTAGAGACTGTGGACTTGGCTGAAGATGGGCTCTATGGTGTTATACTGCAGATACTGCTGATGATTCTACCTGCCTCTCTTTAGAAACGGAGTCCCTAATCTCGTTGTTAAATGCTGTGTTGTCACTAGTGTTAAGTATTTAAGAATGAATAAAATTAACTTCAGTTTCCCTTATTTAAGAAGACAATATGTACTAGTAAAGAGTTTTAAAAGGGGAAGAAATCTTTCCTAAAAAATGCTTTTAATGAGCTACATATAAGCTCCAAAAAAATTTGAATTTATTGTAATGGCAATCAAAGTGAAATACATGACATCGTTTTTCATGGGAAAGCTTACTGGCAAAATCTACTTTTACTCTACTCATACATTGGGCAACAGGAAATAAAGACTAATTTTTATTGAGTCTGGTTGGGTATAAAATATTAAATTCACATGCAGACTATAACATAGTGAAGATAGGATATTATTTTTAAAAAATACATGAATTGAAAACTGCAAAGACTTAAGGTACAGATAAAAACAGTTGAAGAACTGACTTTAATTGTGAATATTAAAACTATTTTTCTGATCCCTCTGATATAAAGCCCACATTTTGTTGCATTTTGCTGTTATAGTACACACTGATGGTACTCCTGCATTCATCTATTTCTCAGTTAAACTATGACATCTCATGATTTGGAGAGGGAAAAAAAAGTCACACTGACTGTATATAAACACTCTGTGGCAAAACAAATTTTCCTGCAAACATAAGCAGTTTTACAGTCTATCAAAGTGGTGCCAAAAAGTAGATTTATTCACATTAAGTGCTGACAGGGATGGAACATTTCAGCTGTAAATACAGTACATTGTAACCCAATCGTCAAATCAATAACGTCATTAAAAAAACACTGTATTCTTCAAGGAAATGGTGAGTTAAAGAGGAAAAAGAATCTCTCCTTACGACAGACAACGTATCTCCACCACAGCTGACAATTACTGGTCTGGCCTGTCTCCTTCCTTGTTCCTACAAAGAAACGTCTTTGGGTCTCTTATCTTTCCTCATGTGTTTTTAGCCATGTAAACTGCCATATGGCATTTCCAGCTTCCCCAAAGGCATCCTACAAATACGAACAAGAAAATGTGCCCTGTTTTTTTTTTTTTCTTCTCCGCCTAGGCCCCAAACTGACAGAATATTATCACTTTTTTAGACTTCTGAATATCGGTACAGTAGTGTTGGGCAGAAATGTGCTGAGATTTTAATACCCATTTATCTAAACTGCCAGCATGTAACAAAATTCAGGTGGGGTGCTTGCTACCTAAATTAATTTATTACTTGAAAAAGACTTCTTATGCCAAGCCTGGCAAAAGGAAAACAGGAATTAAGAAATTGTAAATGAATCTTAACACAGTCTGCGTTTGATCTAATTTTCAAGTGTTGGATTATAAAAAGGGATGCACGCCAAGGAAAGGCGAGGAGAGGAGGCTAGCAACAAAGAAGCCCGTGCTCTGTGTGCAGGGCCTGCTGGGGCTGCCAGTTTTCAGGACCGGGTTGCCCAACTGCTCCCGGGGCCCTAGCACTCCCTGCTACTTAATGACTACAGCTTGAAGCAACTTCATATGATTTACTGACTTCAGAAAATAAAGGATTCAAACTATACAGCTCTCCTTCACTCAGAATCCACTCTATCCGTCACACTTATGTTCCCCTGGCCTCATTATTAGAGTGTTTAATTCCAACCATGAATTTAGCTCCAAATGTGCTAGAGCTAAGGATGAAACACCCACTGTGGCAGCCCCTTCTGTCCCCATCCGGCAAGGGGGATGAGAGAGTAAGTACACTTTTGAGGCCACGTAGCTCCAGAGACCTATCCAGCACCCCAATAGAGGAGAGCTTTCTCCTTGTAGGTGGGATGGTTACTCTTACGTGCCAATTTGACTAGGGCGATTATTTACTTGAGCACTAACGTAGGTGTTGCTGTGAAGGTTATTTTGTAGATGTGATTAACATCTACCATCGGTTGACCTTTAAGTAAAGATCACCCTCCATAATGTGGGTGGGCCTCAATCAGTTGAAGGCCTGAAGAGTAAAAACCAAGGTTTCTCAGAAAAAAAGAATTCTACCTCAAGACTTTAACACAGAAATCTTGCCTAAGTTTCCAGGCTGGTGGCCTGCCCTACAAACTTCAGATTCAAAATAGCAACACCAACTCTTAACTCTGTTTCCAATGTGTTGGCCTGGTCTACAGACTTGGACTTGCCAGCCACCACAATCGTGTGACCCAGTTCCATAAAATAAATGTGTGTGTGTGTCTGTCCTATTGGTCTGTTTCTCTGGAGAATCCTGACTGATACAGTAATTAAAGGACAAGACAAAGAAGAATGTCTAGGGAGGGGATAAATGAGGGAAAAGCCAGCCTGCCAATGCTGAAGGAACACAAATATTACCTACTGCAGCCACGCATACACACACAGAGTAAAGAAAAAGTGAGAAAACACTGGTTTACCTGTAGAGAACGCTCTAGCAATTTATTTTTCTTAAAAAAATATTTAAACACAATCAATTTTCTTGACTCCCCTTGCCCACTCCCTAACACCTTCAAAAAAAGGCTTTCAAGCTAAAATGTAAAGGATCAATATAAATGGTATTTGACCCCAGTGGATGGCGTGGCAAAATCAACCCAACGATCCATTCATCAAAGCCTCTTATTCGCTACAATTTCAAGTCAGGGAAGAGTCTCATCGGAACCTAATAAAAAGCACCTAAACTGGTCATCGACTTGACGACAACAGGTTTGGTTTTGGTTTTTGGTAAGGCGGTCATCAACACCCAAAAGAAAGGTTCAGAGTCTTTCAAAGACACTAATCATCCTTGTCCTCTGTGAGCTCATACAACGTAAGATACAGAAAGCTAAACAAAGCAGCAATGCCAAAAAAAAAGAAAGAAAGAAAGAAATAGACCTAAATGGAAGAAGACAAAGTATGAGCATTATCTGTACTTCCAAAATACTTGTTTGTTGGAATGAAAAGCAAAGATAACTGTATAACTGGATCAAGGAAGGTGGCAAAGGGCTAATCTTCAGGACAACATCACATGGATAATTCTAGGAAAGAGTATTTGGGAACATATACTGGGGAACGTGACCCTGGGAGTCATTTAAATGACAGAAAAGGAGCTTGATTCTTGTTGGGTAGGAAGAGAAGAAAAGGATGCTTCGAGTAAAAGAGATAGAATGAGAAAGAGAGTGTGAGACAGTGTGAGTGTGTGAGCTTGAGTGTGTGTGTGTGTTCCAAGGGGAGTCTTAAGGAATAGGCAGTACCAAATGTCAAAGGGGACACCAAGCAGGGATTACTCCCAGGAGCTTGAGACCTCATTTTTAGAATATCTGTAACCAATCTGGTTATGCCTGAACTTGGGGGAAAAAAACAAGCCCTAAAAGGGCTAGTCTAGAATACAGAGGCTCCTGTCACAAGAGACAGCAAATGGCATCTGTTTTAATTTGTATTTTTAAAAGTCAGTATGTAAAATAAGTAAATATTTTCTCCCTGTGTCAGAAGATCTTTGAAAGCCTCCGAGTAAGCTTTGGTGACCGAGATCAAATTGAGTACTCCCGATAATTTCACCTCCTTCATTTACCACTTGGCCACCCACCACGAGATACCACCTCTTGATTCTGACCATTCTAACATTTAAAATTATTTTTAGTTTTACTCACATCGTATTTAACTTAGACCCTTAAGCTAAGGACCCAAAGTAAAAGAGCATAATGATGTCAAAACCAAAAAGAGTTCACAAGCCTAAAAACTATGATTTCACACATGCGACTCAAGTTTCTTTCCCTGAAGACTACCTTTCAGGATTCAGTGTTGTTGTGAGGTGTCGTCAAGTCATGTTCAACTCATAGTGACCCTACGTACAATAGAATGAAACACTGCCCAGGCCTGCACCATCCTCACAATCATTGCTGTGTTTGAGTCCACTGTTGCAGCCCCTGTATCAATCAATCTTGTTGAGGGTCTTCTTCCTTTCGCTGACCCTCTACTAAACATGATAAAAAATAGACCAGGTAAAGTCCTAGTAAAAAAGTCCTAGTAATACACGTTAATTCTCATATAGAAAATAAAGACGTTGCTAGCATTCTAAAAACCAATGTTAGAAAGGAGAAAACATGGTAACACATATTCAATTTGGCTTTTTATTTAGTAGAGAAAAAAACTACCCATACCTACCATATGGAGCCCTGCTGGCATAAAGGTTAAGAGCTTGGCTGCTAAGCAAAAAGGTCAAATCCACCAGCCGCTCCTTGGAAACCCTGTGGGGCAGTTCTACTCTGTCCTACAGGGTCGCTATGAGTTGGAACTGACTCGATGGCACCTAACAACAACAACAACATATGCAGTATGCATAACTGCAGAGATATGGTTGTAAACAGCAATTGGACACCATTTTTTTTTTTTTAATGCCCAGCTAGTTTCCAGGACTGAAAAATTTCCAAACATCAAGTCATAAAAGCAGCTTTCTATGTGTAGTTAAATTTCAGTCTATGCTTTAATATAGGTTTAGCAAAAACAAAACACAATCCATCTTTAAAATATCAGTAAATCATGATTTTTCAGACATAATTTAATGTAAAACTCATTAAATGGAAAAAAATGGTGAGATAATTCCATAAATATTTAAGGGATGTCAAAGTTTTTATTGACTGTATTATGGATTGACAGAAAAATGAACAAATCAGTGTTAGAAGAAATAAAACCAGAATGCTCCTTAGAAACGAAAATAGTGAGACTTTGGCTCGCCTACTTTGGACATGTTACCAGGAAAGGACAGTTGCTAGAAAAGGACATCATAGTTGGTAGAGGGTCAGTGAAAACAAGGAAAATCTTCAATGAAATGGACTGACACAATGGCCACGGCAATGGACTCAAACATACCAACAATCATGAAGCCCAGGCAACATTTTGTTCTATTATACATAAGGTTACCATGAGTTGGTACCAATTCAAGAGCAACTAGCAACAACAACAAAGGGTTTTATTATTGAGAAAAGAGAGTACAAGCTGAAGAAAAAAAAAAGCTAAGTAATTCTCATTTGGGCAGATGGTAGCATTTCTGAGGGCAGTCCCAGTACAAACTGTCAGCTGAGGGTGCCTACCGCAACCCAAAACCCACTGCCGTCAAGTCGATTCTGACTTATACTGACCCTACAGGAGATAAGAGAACTGCCCCATATGGTTTCCAAAGCTGGAAATCTTTATGGAAGCAGACTGCTACATCTTTGTTCCACAGAGCAGCTGATGAGATGGAGCCACCGACCTTTGGGTTAGCAGCCAAATGCTTTAACTACTGCACCACCAGAGTTCCTAAAGGCGCCTAAGTCAAGTTGTATTCTTAAAGTTACTAACTACAAGGCTGGATTACTTAGAGGAGATCCAGAGTCAAATCTGAAGCCAAAGGTTCCTCTACAAACATGCCAATATGCCAACTTGGAGAAAACAAAACCCTGGCAGCATAGTGGTTAAGGGTCCAGCTGCTAACCGAAAAGTTGGCAGTTGGAATCTACCAGGTGCTTCTTGGAAACCCTATGGGGCAGTTCTACTCTGTCCTATTAGGTCGATAAAGGGTTGCTATGAGTCGGAATTGACAATGGCAACGGGTTTGGTTGTTTGGTTTTAAGCTATATTCACCTAGCTTGAGTGCAACTCCTTTCTAGTCTCTCACCTAAGGGCAGGGGGAGAGAAAGAGGTGGAAAGTCAAGCACCTTCAGATGTAGTGAGTCATGGGGTGTGCCCCAGGAGCATGGCTGCCAAATACCCAACGTGCAAACACATGTACGTCACTAAAATTGTGTATTGCTATTGCAAAAAGATTCCCATTTTAATGCAGAAAGTACCATGCTTCTTGAAAGGTGAAACCCAGAGTTGGAGCAAGAGTGAAGGAAAGCAAGCTCAACATTATACTTTACGTGATTAGCTCTGCGGAGAATATCGCACGTATCACTCACACAGACGTGAAGGTAAGTGCAGAGAGTTTCTTTTCGACGCTCTCAATTCACACACCTACCTTCCCCGTTCCCCTCACTCCTCCCACCCCAACTCCTAGCAAGAAGCACAAATCTACAGTTAGGAGCTGTAGCAATAAAATACATAGTAACTGTTTTATAACACATTATCAATGATCTGATAAACCACAGCAATTGTTCTTAAAACATCCAGGTAAGACTTTCATCAAACAGGCTATCTGTATCTGTGGCTTTCTCACTCAGTACAGTCGTCCTGCCTCTGCTAATATCCCCCTGTCAGGCCTAACTACTGAAGGCTCTTTCTCTTTCGGAGATACCAGCCTCTGTGGCATTACTTTGTGACTACAAAATGTCCTGCTGCTTCCCATTCCGATAGATATTACATATTTTCGACATAAAATAAAATGAAATCCATACTTTCAATGAGGCAGTCTTTAAAATTCTATGTGGTAGAATTCATATTCAAGGAAGGTGGAGAAATGGTTAATTCCCGTATCTTAGAGGAAGAAATAACAGCACACTGACAATGATACAATGTGGTAATAAAAGAGGCCTGACATGTCACAGTGAGCTAGCAAAGCCTGGTCCTGTGAGTCCACCTCAGTCAGCAAAGGGGAAGAACCTCTGAAGTGGACGGCTCCTTTTGACAACGTCCTGACAGGTTCCTCAGCCTCCATCTGGAACATTCCTCAAAATACGGCCTGGACAGTAAGAGTCCTTGTTCTGTTCTTTTAATCTAAATCATTTTAGGGCCTGGCCTAACGTGCTACAAAGAGTTCACAAGACACAGGTCTTTGATCTTTGTGGCTTTGCCATGTACGTTTTCAAAATTTCTGGAATGCGCCCAGGGAGGCAAACTGCTTGACAGAGAACACTATAAATATCCAAATAAATAAATGCATACAAACATCTGGAACCCTGATTAAGCACCAAACTTTCATTTCTTTCTGGGGGAAGAAGGGGGAGGGAGGAGATGAAAAAAAAAAAAAAAATCCCACCAAACGGCATTTTTATTTGTATGGAAAAATGTCCTATTCTTTCCTTACAATAAATCCCCTCTGATACTAATAGCGATTTTAGAAAGCTCAAGTCTGTAAGTCACATGGCAAGTGGGGCAGCTATAATGCTCTGTAGCTACCTCCCCACAAAGACGCAACCAGAATGCCATTCCAGAATTGAAACTTTACTGCAATTCATCCTGCAAATAACCCAGCAGCAGATGAATATCTACGGAATCTTAGTCATTACTTACAACAACAAAAATTAATCCAGGAAACGCATTAATTTGTCCTAAAGTTTCAAATTAAGTATGTACAAGCATAGATTTCAACTCATTATGCAATAATTTCCAGGTGGAAGACATAATATGTTTGTTATTCCTCTTTGTAATCTGCTTTCAACAGTAATAAACACTGAGAAGACAGAATTTGCCAAGGTTATACCTGATGCAGTTAAATTAAGACTGAAGAACAAACATGGCAACAAACCATACAGTGAAGTGTGAACCAGAGGTCAGATGGGTAACAGAACTTCTGGCATGTTAAAAATATCCTGAAGTTAAAAAAAAAAAAAAGTCCCAAATGAGTCCCTGTGTGAACCACAACAAGGCTCCACAGGGAAATGAAGCCGGGGCAGGCACAGAAAGGCTATGCTGTTGGGCATCTTACCAAACAGAAAGACTTCCTACTGCTCTAGGGAGGAGGTTTAAAATCCTTCACAGGCCCTGCGAGGTTGGACACTGGCTGGTTCTGCTGGCCTCTCCCACCACTCTCAGCCAAGCTTTCTCCTCCTAGACAATCAGCCCTCCTTCTTCTGTTCCCAGGCCCATCTTTATCCCAACCATCTACCCCTACTTTGTAGATAACTCTGACTCATTCTCTGGTCAGCTCTACCAGAGAACCCTCCACCGCACGCACCTTTCCTGAAATCTGCTTTGCTGTTGTTGGCTGCCGCCGAGCTGCCCCACGATCTGCCGCAGATTGGACCATCATGATCCACTGGGTTTTCGCTGGCCGATTTGGGAAGTACACTCCCCAGTCTGCCATGGAGGCCCGGCTGAAACCTGTTCAGCACCATAGCAACACACAAGCCTCCACCAACGGACGGGTGGTGGCTGCTCATGAGGGGCACTGGCTGGGAATCAGACTGGAGTCTCCTGCACGGAAAGCCGGAATTCTACCACTGTACCACCGTCTTAGGTCACCTTTAACACTTTCACAGTGTCCTGGGCCTTTCCTTCCGTAGTGCTGAACACAACTGCAATTCTGAAGTTACCAACCTGATGTCTGCCCTACTAGGCAGCTTCAAAAGAGCAGAAACCTCATAGGTTTTGGTACCTGGAGCCTAGCTGTAAACACAGTGCCCGACTCATGATAATACTTGATAAGTATATCTTAATGGTTGGGTGGCAATTAGGTGAACATGGATAGTATTTTCAGTATTTCCCGTATTTAGAAAAGAAACGCTATGGGACTTTATTAGAGAAAGTGAGAACATTGTTCAGCTAACTGGCACTGAGCATTCAAAGGAATCATAAGAAGGGTTACCAGAGGTTGGTATCCATGAAAGGTGGGGAAACAAATCATCGTTGGTCAAATTCCAAAAAGAGCAATGTTTCAGCTTATTTCTGTGCAGCTGTAACCCAGAAACTTGGCCCTGTTACAAAAGCATGAAGCCCAGCTGTGCGGGCTGGTGGGCGAAAATGCCCCCAACCTCAGGAGCCCCTCCTGCCTCAGTGCCTCTGTAGCCCAGCTTCAGGCCCAAGCTGAACGGGGCAGTGAACACCTGGATAAAGCTCAGTGGGGCCGTCGGCACTCAGAAACAAGCTCAGTGGTTAAGAGCTCAGCTGCTAACCAAAAGGTCAGTAGTGCGAATCCACCAGCCGCTCCTTGGAAACCCTGTGAAGAAGTTCTACTCAGACCTACAGGGTCCCTGTGAGTTGGAATCGACTCGCCGGCAAACGGCTCTGTTTTTTTGTTTTGTTTAGTTTGCCTCTAGGTCAAGAAAGGCAGGATCTACGGAACTTGTTTAAACTCTACAAAAAAAGGAGGCTTCACCTTGTTCTTCCTTCTGTGTTTCTTCTTTGCAGCTTTAAGATATTTAACCGTTCCACTATCATATTCAATTGTTCTTTGCCACTCAGTTTATACCTGTACAACTCCCCCTGTGCCTTGAAAACTGTTCTATAAAGAAAAGTATTCATCATTGAACATTTGGGTGTTGAATTGCATCTATACCAATACCTGCTTCCATAATTGACATCCCACCCCACTTGGAAAAAAGACAGCAACAACATAGATGGAAAACTTTTCATCGACTCTGTGCTGACCTGCTGACCTCTAGCTCTCATGGTGACCTCTTCCACAATTCACTGCCAATATCAGATTCCACGTGTTACCTTAACACTCCGTGCGTTCCTCAGAACAGCTATACTTCCTCAGCCTTGCCTTAGGTTCTGATGTTTCCACAAGTCTCTCCTCACTGATGATGCTGACCCTTGAGAAGCGGACCTCTCAGCACCGTGACCGGTGTATCAATACCAGGGCTGTCTTCAAGTCACCTCCGGGTGGGTTCAAACCGCTAACCTTTTGGCTAGTACCGGAACACTTAATCGTTTGTGCAACCCACGGCTGCCATTCAATAGACCTACTAGGCTCAGAAGTCCCTTAACTGTGAAGAGTAGTTGTCTCCATTCTCTGTCTCCCTCAGAAAGCAGGCACTACGTGGATCTTCCATAGCCTCCAAAGAAGAGGCAATGAGGACAGTCCAACAGCAGCTATGTATTCCCCAAGGAACTTACAAACACATTAAAACCCAACATGGAATCAAGTTTTCTCTTTGCTTAAAAAAAAAAAAAGCAATCCATCTCATTAAGTCAGACTAACCAAGAAGGCACCAGGATAGTGGCCTAAACCATCAATGCACGTTTCTTTTTGGATAGACAAAAAGACACCTGTATAATAAATACATTTTGTGTGCATTCAACACAAAAATTAAGAAACTAAGGAGAGAGTAGAAATTTCCACGTAAGGGGAAAAAAGTCTGAAGAGGGTTTAAAAATCTATCAGAATATCATTTCATCTTAATTCTAAAAAAAATCAGAATTTTCCTCTTTGCAGGATCTGCAAAAGTGTCTGTCGGTCATTTGTGGTAAAACCTAGCTGACGCATTTACAGGAATAGCCTTGGCTGCGTATTTATGGATTTCCATGGCTAATTTTTTTTCATAGTAGTTCTTCTCCTTTTTCCAACAAATCCATATTCCTCCCAACGTTTCCCATCACTCACAGGTTACGGCTGCTATCGTAACCCACACGAACAAATATTCATCTCCTAAGCTATACTGCACAAGCTTTTCATGCATATTAGGGGAAAATCAGTCTTCTGCAGGACATCAAAGTCCTTTCAGACCATGACCTTCACTGTGTTCTCTACCACCATTCAAAACTCAGCTGCATTAAATAATACTGGTGTAGGCTCATATGGAAATAAAATCACGACAGGATCCAAATCTCCTGGGCAGTCATGGTCCCCGCATCCCTCAGATGAAAAGTCACGTCGTCCACCACCGAAAGGTTTCCTTAGAGCTGGATAGATCCACTGGCCACAAATCTGAAATTGCTAATTTTTTTGTCAGAAAGGAGCAAAAGAGCTTTAATTCACTGGGACGTTACAACTTGGAGGCAAAGGCGGCAAGCGAGGCTCAAGCTGAATGAGTCAAGGTATCAAACGCTGAGAGATGTGATCAAAAGTTTAACGGAGGAAATAGTCCAACACAGCGTTGGTTTTTTTTTTTTTTCCTTTTCTGAGATCTGAACATATTATTCCTTATTCTTGAATTTTTTTATGTTAACTCGCTTTTCACCTAGGTGTCACTTTGTTTCTCTTTTTGTCCACGTTTTGTGTGTTATTCAGTTGCTTTTGCCTACCATGCACCCTCAAAGTCAGCAAAGAAAACACAAAGGTTCAAAAGTCAAAGAATTCACAAATCATCCAAGTTGCACTATAAAGACAGAAAGTGGGATGCAGGATGAATATAAAGCTCCGTGTACAATCTCTTTGACTAAATTGGGTATTATACAGAGTGGGGGTATTAATGACATTTTTGATAAACAAATCTTAGTATGTTTCAGCCAATATTTGAAAAGAACCTTAAAAGTGAGGCTGAGAGGGAGTGGTAAAAATACCACATACTTATGTTACCTTAGAAGTCCTTGGGTGGTGCAAATGGTTAACACACTTAGCCACTAATCGAAAGGTTGAAGGTTCAAGTCCACCCAGAGACACCTCAGAAGAAAGAAAGACCTGGTGATCTACTTTCGAAAAACCAGCCATTGAAAAGCCTATGGAGCACAGGTCTACTCTGACATACGTGGGGTCGCCATGACTAGGAGTCAATTCAAAGACAACTGGGTTGACTTGTCCAGGGAGGCAGCCATCCCCCCAACAGCAAATGGCAAGCTTTATTCAGTAAGACTGTTTCTGCATTTCCAACTTTTTTAAAAGGAATATCAAAACATTAAGAGAACTGGGAGCAGATTTTCCCAAGAGCAAAGGAAATAATGATGCATCTAAAGTACGTATCTAAGTTAAACAACAAAGTACAAAAAGATGGTTAAATTATGATTAGATTCTATCTTTACACTATCCTTTTGTGATAAGAATATGAGCAAAAATAAATGTCTCATTATAAAATATTGAGGTTCTCCAAGACTAAACAATGAGATTTCCCAGATACCATTTTCCTGCAGATACCCCAATATTGTGTGACTTCTATACAGCAGAGTCGAAACAAGTAAGAAGCAAACCTGTAAAGTTACTGCAAAAAATTAAGACACACATATAAATAATGAAACAAATAAGGGTCACAGAAACTGATACTTCTTAGACATAACCAATCACCTCAAAGGGCCAGTTCTCTTGGTTTGAAGACTTAGGGTCATAGTCTTGTGGAACAAGTTGGTCAATTGACCCAACATAGTTCATAAAGTTTATGTTCTACATCCTAGTCTGGTGAGTAGTGTCTGGGTCTTAAAAGCTTGCAAGCAGTCATCTAAGATACAACTATTAGTCTCTACTCATCTAGAGTAGAGAAAAAAGAAGGAAACCCAAGGCTCAGAGAAGAGACCAGTCTATAGGACTAATTGTTCACATGAACCATGTCCTCCTATACCCTGAGACCAGAAGAACTAGATGGTGCCCAGCTACAAATACTGAATGTTCTGATCAGGACCATAATAGATGGATCCTGATAGAAAGGGATAAAAATGTGGAAAAGAACTTCAAATTTTCAAAGTTTCCAGACACACTGGACCCACTAAGACTGGAGGAATCCCTGAGACTACTACTCTGAGATATTCTTTAAGACTTGAACTAAAACTATCCCCTCAAGTCAGCTTTTAGCTTAATGAGTTATTAGCCCAAAAAGAAATGAACACCACCCATGAGCATTTGCTCTTTTAAAAAACCATCTATATGACACCACGTGGTCAACAAATACTCTAAAGCACAAATGAGAGGGTTGGGAAACTCTGAGACTAGGTTAGTGGGAAGAGAGCAACTAGAATGGAAATAATGAGAATGTTGATACAATGTGATGAATGAAACCAATGCCACTGAACAACACATGTAGAAATTGTTTAATGGGAATCTGTTTTGCTATATCCACTTACAACAAAAATACAATTAAAAAAAATTTTTTTAAAAGAAGAAATTAGGAAAAATAATAAAATTAAAAAAAAAATTTAGACACAGGCAGTAAAACAGAAGATGGAAGAATACTTTTCTTTTTCTTTCCTAACACCATAATCCGTAGTGCAGGAGGGCAAGCTGCAGAAAAAGAAACCATGTTATCAAAGCCTAAACAAACAAACGAGGCAGAGAAAGGGTGTTTTGAAGTGGGATTTCATTTGGATCCACGCACCGGTGACTCCAGGTATCATTATCATAAGCTCTAGGCCCATGCCAAGTTTGGCACTGCATTACCAGAACATTAGTAACATGGTTTACCTTGACTGCGCCAAAAGGAGAATGAACCCAACCCTCTATAAGCCCCAACATTTCATTAGATGTACAGAACAGCTAGATCCAATTCCTACAACGTTAGAAGTCACTTAGCTGTGACTCTTCCAACAGAAACCTTTCCAGGTCTTCCTCCTGTCTGCCCCAATTACAAAAAACTCTGACTACCACATTTTTCCATTCAAAGTCTAACAATGATGAACGCTATTAAACATTAAATGGGAGCCCTGGTGGTGCAACGGTTAAACGCTTGGTTGCCGACCGAAAGGTTAGCGGTTTGAACCTACCCAGCACCTCCACAGGAGAAAAGACTTGGCGATCTGCTCCTGTAAAGATGACTGCCTAGGAAACAGTATGGGGCACTTCTACTCCACCACATGGGGTCACTATGAGTCGATATCAACTCAAGAGAACCTAACAACAACAAAGAACATTAAACTGTGTTTCCAAAATCACCTCCTGGAATGGTTAATAGTACTTCTAACTATATAAGATTTGAGAATGAACTCCCTCTCTTGTCTCTTTTTTCTTTCCTGCTCTGTACTTAAGATATAAAATAGGTCAACCAGTACCAAGTTATTTCCACTCCCAGGAAGAACTCTAATGCCAAAGAAGAGCTGGCTCTGATACCACTATACCATATTACCTCTCGTGATACCAAATGCTGTAAATTTCAGAGCTAATGTTTTCCTTACAATTGAAAACGCTTTATTTAAAAGTCATGAAAATGTTCTGGTGAAAGGCTCTAAAAAAAGTTACGGCCTTGAGAAGTTGCTGAAATGACTGCCTAATTTTCAGAAATGGTAACCTTTCCAACAGCTGAAAGATGACTTTTTGTCTCTTTCTGGGACTAATTCATTTTCAAATGAAAACTGACACACACAAGAAAGCTCATAGAAAACCCCGATAAACAGAATGAGGAAGGTGAAGACAAAAGAAGCTGAATACTTATTTACTTTCATATTTGTAAGTCAAATTAGGATTCATGTATCAACACACACGCGCTCACATACACGTATCTATACATTACACAGATAACACAGCTCCTGCTGTACGTCACAGATTGCCTAGGTCACACGAATTTTTGAAAATTCCGTAAAGCCTGTGTAAGCCAGAACTTCTGTAAGGCAGAAACCTGTCAGAGAAGGAAAACTCAAATATTTTCCACTACAAGGAGAGAGAGAAAAGTGTCAAGACAGCACCCTATCAAAGACATTCCTATCGAGTTCCAGCTCTCGTAGGTTTCACTGTATTTCTGATTAATATGGTGTCCACATTCATTTCATAGGAAATAAAACAGTGAACATAATTTAACCTTTACCGAGGAGTCACAATGATTATGTAAAATATCACACTACAGAAGACTAGGTGACGTAGCTTTAGAAAATGCCCACGGGGACTTCAGAATACAGTATCTGGTTACCTTATAAAACTCTCGGGACACCAGCATATGGAGACACTTCATAAATGTTGAGTTATAATCTGCACTAGGATTAACGAGTTTGACCAATCTGGTTCTTTGGTTTTTAACTGTAGAAATCCTATCTCTATGCTTCACAGGCAAAAAACTACGGGGCAATGACAACAGGAAGGAACAAGAAGGCACAAAAGGGCATGAGTCTACTGTGTGGAAGTTCTAAAGGCACGAGAAATGGCCGCAGGTTTCTTGTTGCTTTGTTGCTGATGAAGATTAAATAGAACAATGGAATTGGTGGTATTTTGATAAGCTTAAGTTGTCAAATAAACTTATGATGTTGCTATAAAATGACAAGCTATAGGGAAACATTCCAAATGTATCATACTTCTGGCTGATGCTCAATTTGATAGAGAACTAGATCCTAACTGCCAACAGACAAAACCTCTGCCATGCATGCAACAGATCTCTAAAACGTTAGCTGGGTAGGAAAAACTAACATCATAAAAATGCTCTTCAGTCTTGATGAACAGCTTGTTTTTTGGTTCTCTTATGCTTTTATCGAGTAATTTCTAAACGAGTTCCACAGAATCGTAGAGTCCCTAAATTTCAGAACTGAGCTGAAGTTGAATCTCTGAGACTCAGGACTAGGTAGAAGCTAAGACACCACTACTCCCCAGCAGGCATTTCCGGATCCACATCAATGTTATGACACACAGTCAGGAATTTATGGCATTTTCATTGTTAATTTATTAATGCCAATGGTACAGTTATTTATATATACAATAATTATACCTGTTCTGTTTGGTTGATTGTTCCTTTCAACGCTTTAAAAACATAACCGATACTTTATAAGAATAAGCCAAAAATCTCATTTTCTTCCCAGGCTGCTTTAACCATCTTTTGTCCTAGCAGAACTTCTGAAGTATCAGAATGTCCATCTGATAGAAATGCAGAAAGATTGCCCGGAATTGACTGGAGGGAACAAACCACAAAGTGTCTCTAAAAACATCCCATGAACAAAATTTTGAAGGCGCGACAACCTAAAACTGCCTCAGGTCAAACTTGAATTTTCACTTGTGAAATCTGTCATTTTTCACGCTTTTTGAAAAAGGTGAATACACAGAAGTTTTACATTTTGACCAGTTATAGCATTTTTAAAAAATAATAAGTTCCTACTACTCCTAAGAAGTCCATCTACTTCCCTGGGGTAATGCCAACATTCTATTTAAATACAACTTACTTTATAAAATTTCCAACTGTCTTTTCTTAATTACAAAACAGACTTCTGTACTAAACCTCAGCCATATCATTTTCAAACAAAAGGTAAACCAGATGCTTGGTACTTAACATGCAAAACTGAGCTCTCATTGTAAAACCAAATTAAATTTAGAAGGAACTCCAGAATAAGGCTAAACTCCATTTAAAACACAAACAAAAAAAAAGCAAACAAAAAACATGCTGTTGGTTTTGTTTTGCGGCTTGTCAGTCTTGGTCATTTTTCTTTTTCCTTTCATCTAAGAAAATATTTACACATTTCCCACCCACCCTGGCTGATTTATCAAAATTAGCATATTCATTTGGAATTTATAAAAACAAAATAATAAAATTTGATCATGTTATTTAAACAGTAAAAGATCAATAAATGTCAGCTACGTGCCAGTCAGGCACTTTTTAAATACTTTGCATATATTAACCCTCTTAATTTTCACAAAAAAGGTTACGGGCACGCTTATTCCTCACCGACTACCTCGTTATCTGACATTTTACATTTATGATAATAGTAAAACATCGACTGGCCATTCTGCACATTAGTGATGTACATCTGCCAGCAATGAACGCCAAGGTGCAAGGCGAGAGTAACGCTGGCTGTGATGGTTATGTATCGACTTGGCTGGGCCATGATTCTCAGTGGTTTGGCAGTTATATAATGATCTAATTTGGCAGTTTATGTGATGATGTGGTCATCCTCCATTTTTGTATAATGTCGATTTTCACATAATGACCTGATGTTTGGAACCTAACCATGTCAATAAGTGAGGAGGGGGTGTAGTCCTACCTATTATTATCATTCTCAGTATGAGATAAACATCAAGTAGGAGTAGGGTAAACAATGGCAAAGGGCAGTCTATCAGTGGTGGAGCTAGGATTCACATTCAGACATGCTGACTCTAAAGTCTATACTCTTTACCACGGGGTATCATGAATTGTAATTAGTGGTACGAAGCTACTTTTAGGAAATAAAGGAAAACCATTCAATTTGCTGATGGGTAAAGCAAATAGATCACTTTCAATTTCAGTCAAAATTTAAGTTTCACAACTCTTTAATGGAATTCAATATTATAAATTTATTCCGGTGTGATAATCAAACTAAAAAGAAGTCACACAGACACAAAGCACATCAGTGTTTCTAATACAACTGTGCTTCAGTCAAGAAGATTTAAAAGGAGAACAACCAAAGTTCTTTCTCACCTGACATCAAGTCAGAAGCAGACATGAGAATTCAGAGAAAAGATGAGCTATATTAGAAAAAAAAAACCCAAAGCTTATCCAAAAATTATGAAGGGCTTATTTTGTCACATAAAATTTCAAATCCTGAATCTCATCTAGAAAATTTAGCCACTTTGATATGGCAAGAACTAACAGAAAGAAAACATACCCGAAGGCCAAGTCAACTAAGCATTAAACTCCCAGAGCTGATCTTTTGCGAAATGAGTGATGAGAAAATTTGACATCAAGGGGAATTAAAGCATCTTCCATTCAATTTTTTAAGTTCCCTCTCGTATGAGTTAAATCTATTCACCCGCTCTAGAGACATGACAATTTCTTAATAAACAGCATCTTATCTGATTGTACGATAAACTGCTGATTGTAAGGCTTACACAGGTGTTCCATTTTATTACTCTAGCTGTTTATGTCAACAACTATTTATTTAATCGTGAAGTCAAGTCAAGGAAGAAAAAGTTTCTAGTAACACTGATTACTCATCATCTTAAAATATATGTTTATTTTCCTTTCATTTACAGGACTATGTCAAGACTAACATTTAAAAGTTGGCACCAGTAAGAAATACTTTTGTCTACAATATAGTTCATTGGTGAAACTCATTAAACTGAATTTGATTTCCTTTTCATTTTCACGCTAAGTAAAAGGGAGAATACAGAAAAGATTTATATTAGCATGAATTAGAACTTTAAGATGTTACTACCATTTTATTCTCCAAAAAGGGAAGACTACTAAATTTATAGCTCCCTCAAGGAAATAAATTTCATAAAGCCAGGCCATTCTGAAACCAATGGAAGAAAAAAAGAAATATCTAAAAATGACAACTACTTTTAAGAAAGCAACCATTTCCTTCTTACTCTATTTTTAAATACTTAAAGGTAATAAAAAATATCAATCCATCATGCTGAGTACATCTCAAAAGGCTGCTGCTCATCCAGGTTTATGAAATTCTACACATGAGAAAATATATTTAAGAAAAAATCTATTTGTACTTTATAGTATCCGTTCACGTACCTTTGCACAGAACAAAAAGAACTGGGCGCGTTGTTTTTCTAACCACACCTTGCAAATCTCCATACTTTTTGATTACACGCTTCAATCAGAGGGATGAGACCAGCGACTAAATCAAAAAAATACTTCTACAAACTTCTACCTGAAGTTCAGAGACAAACCATTAACTAACTACTGACTTAAACTTCCCAAAATCAGTGAATTAGGTTGAAAATCAGCCAGGGCAGATTTTCTACTAGTTTCTGCTGATGTATCAACAACATGTTGCTCTGTAACATGGCTTTATACCAGCAGCACACCAGGAGGCAGGATTTTTCTATCCTGATGAGCGTGACTGCATTTGAAATAATGTCTGGTGAAAGATTTTTAATCACCGTAAAAAGTCTAAAATAGACTTTCCAGGTGTTCAAGAAGCTGAAACATTTGCCCGTGTGATACAATCTATTAAAATGCAAATGCAAAAAAAGAAAAGAAATGAAAGGAAAATATTTCCAGAACAGAGAACCTGATTTTATGATAGCTTTTTCCATATAACCGCAGTATATTCATAAACTTCCACTTAGAATGTACTTTGAAGCTTGTAGTCTTTCTTCTAGATATTAAAGAAGTTTCTACCTAAATAAGGGAGAAATTTCTCCGAGATTAAATCTGGTTATCAACAATGAAAACACTCCACGGATTCCAGTCCATTTCATGATAACATTATACACGGGGAAAATGTCACTGCTTATGTCCTATCTACTGTCCAGGAAAATGAGCCTTTGGTCTCTGGCATGGGTAACAGCCTTCTGACCACCCAAGGAGAAGTGTGGGTATGTGCTTATAGAGAGGACTTTGGAAGTCTTCATCTCTCTCCCCCCTTCCCAGATCCATCTGCAGTAGATGAGCTCTAGAACCCAGATGTTCCCTGATGTGCCAGGAAAAGATTAGGATCTAGTTGAGTCTGCTTGGAAACCAGGCTGAGTCTGCCATAAACTTAGAGATTACAATCTGAGATAAAGAATCACCTACTTGTATTTCCTAAACTCCTTTCATACTCCCATTGGTGTGATTTCACTTTGAAAACAATTTGTCTTGAAGTTCCAGGAAAAGTTTTTGGAAATTTTATGAAATCAAGACCAACCGCTTATGCAACTAATCAGAAGGAGAGCTATGCTAGAGGGATATGTTTGTGAATGTGTTTGTGTACAGATATGTGTCTACATCTCCATTCTGCAACTGTATTACATTTTTAATCTGTATCTTTTATATATGGAATCACAGAATACAGACTCTGGACAGTTTTTTTTAGAAATAATCCATTGACTACAATTATTCAAGTTTATCAATGCCTTGAAGACAGGAACTTTTTTCCACAATGGTCGGGACCATACTGACGTTGAGGAGATGCCTATAATGCTTGGTGAATATTACCTGCCTGAGGCCAAGAAATGACTGGCTTACTTATCACAAAGTTATATTCCTAGCAGAATTGGGACATTTTAACATCTCCACCTACATCCCAACTCCCTGTCCAACAGTAGCTTTAAAATTATCTATTAATGTTTCAAAATGGATCATTTCCTCCTCTTGATTTCTAAAAGGCATGCTGTTTTACAAGGCAAAAACTGTAAGATTTCAGATATTTAAGCCACAGAAGTACCAAAAGTAGACATCAATGCACAGCTCAACTCCAAGGAAATTTACTGGGTTTTTGACAGTCTCGTTTCCTTGACTGGTAAGCAACAGGAAAACTTGGAAGTGCACGTAACGTAGTTTCACGAATCATAGGTTCCAGAGAACCACGGTCTGGTTTTCCCTTTATGCTATCACGGATAAGAAGCAAAGTCCAAGAATAATCTGCTACATATTATACTTCGGAAAAGAAAATTATTTTAATAGGGAAGAGTTTATTTTAATGTAAACATCAATTGTAAGACATAAAAGGCTCTAATTTAATTTCGGCACTGTAAAATTCCATTATTCTGTCTGGGCGTTGCCTGTAGAACTCAAGGTACAAAAGTGCTGCCAAAACTATCCCTTGTTCCCTCCAGCCAGCAGCTATTTAATCATCAGCTACCAGGTGTCTGATCCTGGGTTCAGGAGCTTTAGCAATAAAATAATTGATAAACTGCAGAAGGGCAAGCAACACAAACCTAGCAGAAAAGACAGGCAGTAAACACAGAATTAGGTTATAATTTAACTACAATTTTGAGAAGCACTATAAAGATTTAATGAAAACACACATACAAGAATTTTTTTAAAAACTTGATGTGAAATGAAATGCCAAAGACTCAATGTTGTCAATATCCAGATTTTTCCCCCCATTTTCCTCAGGGCAAAATAAACACCAATAATGCTTAAAATTAAGGGTGGGGGGGAGAATAATAGAATATGAAAACTCCACTTATAGAATGAAAATCAAAATTCTCTCCATGACACCACATCAAAGCTTTGAAATCAAACTTTTGAGAAAAAATAATTGATCTTAAAGAGAAGCCATACAGAATTTCAATCCAGCAAACCCTTCATCAACTCCCAGGTAGTGTCAGAAGACTATGCCACATATATATATATATATACATACACACACACATATATATATACATACTCACACACATACATACATATATATATATATGGCAGCGGTCTGAACCCACTTAGCGGCTCCATGGAAGAAAAAACCTGGCAATCTGCTCCCGTAAAGATGTCAGTTCTACTCTGTCCCACAAGGTCACTATGAGTTGGAATCGACTCCATGACGCACAATAACAACAATATACTTATTAATATTTATTCATGTTGAAATCGGCCCAAAATGCTATGCCTTTTTTTTCCTTGAAATGGTTATGCAGAAGCAACGAACTTTTATCGTAAATATATTTTGATGCATTTTGTGATGGTCACAAAGAGCTACACTGTTGAAGTAAAATCAGGAAGAAAAAAAATTGTAATGAAAACATTTGGTTTACATTAAATCACACATCCCTGAAGGTAATGCCAATATTGAGCATACTGAGGTCAGATGTTGGGATGCCTCAGCAAAGTCCTGAGCACCAAACGTGTGCTTGCTCAAAGTCAGCTGAAGGCTAAGCCAACACAGATCGAACCGATAATAACCGAGGAATTTAGGGGCAATAACATCATAGCTGAAGTCCCTGAATGGTACAACTGGTTAACTCACTTGACTGCTAACCGCAAGGTTGGAAGTTCAGGTCTACCCAGAGGTACCTCAGAAGAAAGGCCTGGAGATCTACTTCCGGAAAATCAGTCACTGAACTATGACAGAGCAGAGCACGGTTCTGTTCTGACACATATGGGGTCACCATGAGTGGGGTTTGACTTGATGGCAACTGGTTAATATTATAGCCATGACGGGAGGCATTGGTAGTTCAGTGGTAGAATTCTCGCCTTTCATGCAGGAGACCCAGGTTTAATTCTCAGGCAATGCACCTCATGAGCAGCCACTGTCCATCGGTGGAGGTTTGTGTGTTGCTATGACACTGAACAGATTTCAACGGAGCTTCCAAGCTACAGACTAGGAAGAAAGGCCTGGCAATCTACTTCTGAAAATCAGCCAATAAAAACTTTATGGATCACAGTGGTGCAATCTGCAACCAACCGTGTGGATGGTGCAGAACGAGGCAGTATTCCATTCCATTGTGCACAGGTCACCACGAGTCAGGGCCAACTAGACTGCCGCTAACATCATAGCCACAGATATTACACTGAAATAAATTGTGTGTGTATGTGTGTGCAGGCACTCATACGCACATGCAAATATACACATATACATGTATACACCAAAAAAAAACAAACCAAACCCACTGCAGCCACGTCAATTTCAACTCATTGCAACCCTGTAGGACACAGCAGAACTGCCCCCACAGGGTTTCCAAGAAGCAGCTGGTGGATTTGAACTGCTGACCCATGCAAATATACATATATACACGTATACACCAAAAAAAAAAACAAACCAAACCCACTGCAGCCAAGTCAATTTCAACTCATTGCAACCCTGTAGGACATAGCAGAACTGCCCCCGCAGGGTTTCCAAGAAGCAGCTGGTGGATTTGAACAGCAGCCACGGCTCTTAGTTACTGTGCCATCAGGGCTCCTATAAATATATACACATGCATACATATCACTGAATTTATGCACGTTTATGGGGAAAAAACACAATTATCATCCGTATTATTTCCCAAGATACTACACAATTACAACTTTGAATAAGGCACAAACTTTCCAAATCTTATCTTTTTGAGATTTTACTGGACATCTACAAACACAGTGGCTTTTTTGATTACTACCCAAAACCGAACCTGTTACCCAGAGTCAAGAATCGCCCCATAGGGTTTCCAAGGCTGTAAATCTTTGCGGAAGCGGGCTGCCACATCTTTCTCCCGGGGAGCTGCTGGTGGTTAGCTTTTGGTTAGCAGACAAGTGCTTTAACCACTGTGCCACCAGGGCTCCTTTTTTCTATTACTAAGTTGTCAGTATTTCCATGTATGATTGTTAACAGTGAAAAAAACATGAATAGAGAGTAATAAGAACATTCTAACAGATTAAAAATATACACCAAAATGGTGCAAATATTTACCAACTGTAGACAAGTGCTATAATTATCACCTTTATAGAGATTACTGACAAAATGACAATAGTAATCAAATATATGTAACTATGTAACTATTTAAACTGGTAACAAGGGCTTTTATGATACTATTAGCAGTAAGGGAGCAACTCCCATAAAATATGACTTAATATCACCCCTGATAAGGGTTTAAGTACATATAACCATTGTTACGTGAAAAAACATTATTTTTATTATGTGACAACCCGAAAGGATTTAATTACCACACCTACTTCAACCATTAGCTGTTTCATTCAAACCCGAAAAAATAATATTTATGTGGCTGCTGAGAATCATTATGATTGATGCAATCATTTGTGTTATTCTCTTTTTATAGACACTTGCATTTGTCATATTAACAAGGGGAAATGTGGGTTTTTTGTTTTGCAACAAAGCTTTCCTGATGATGACTAACTTCTCCCTTTGAACACCAAAGCCTCTCAAACTAACTAATGTACATATAAATATGCCCTTTACAAAGTGCCCTAAGTAAGGGGGTGGGGGCAAGCCTGGAGGACTTAAACCAGAATGAAAAGCAGCTCAGGCAAGATGAGGACATGAAAGCTGTCAAGATAGCTGTTATTCTTATTCTCAATTTCGTACAGCTCATCTGCGCTCAAGGAAGAAAAATCATAGTTTCTTTTAAGCATATCCACAACAGATCTCACTTGAAAGGAAACACAGCGAGTGATTTGGCATGAATGGGCGTATTACCAATTTTCCGGCATCACTACTGAATATTTATGTCAGTGACGAATGATGACATTGGGGAAGTATTTTAACACGAAGCCTGGCCTTGTAAATCGTCTGAATGATGCTGTGTCAAAACAACACCTACCATAAATCAGAGGTTTTAAGACCAGTATTTCTTGTTCAAACACGCTACCTGCTCAGCAGAATCACTTGTGTGAACAGGCATAGATTATTGTGTGCTAAACAGAGCCATTTTACCTCCTAACTGATAGAGCTATCATTTAACAGGCCTATTATTGTCGTGGTAATTTTGACAGTGCTGAAATGTTATAGTTGTGTAAAATATGCATTTAGCAGTAACTCCAGTGGTCATTTGAACTGAATAAACACACAGATAGGTAACTCCACAATTATGTCTCTTCTCTACGGATGACTTCTTTCTGCCAGGGCAAAGGGATGCTGACAATTGATTTTAGAAAAAGTACATAGCAAAACGGTCTTTCCGACATACAAAAAGCTCATTGTGCGGCTTTCATTTCACTTTTCACTTCTCCACAAGTTAGTCGGCAACTTGTGGTGGACTTTCAGGAGTCCTTTTCCTGATTTAAGAAGGAGAACAAACTCCCTCCTCCTCTCCCCACCCCTCCACCCCTCCCCAGCCCTCCACCCCCCCACACTGCACACGCGAACTCACAGTATTTTATGTTTGTGGCCTCATCTACAAAACACAATTTCCTGGTCAGCTGCATCATAAACCTTCATTATTAGGGCTCCTCTAGATTTCTGATTGGGTAGGATACAAGACTCTTAGTGACCCTATAGGACAGAGTAGAACCACCCCATAGGGCTTCCAAGGAGTGGCTGGTGGATTGGAACTGCTGACCTTCTGATCAGCAGCTCAGCTCTTAACGACCACATCACCAGGGCTCCGATACAACAGGTTTCTCTTCAAATCTAGCGCTATTTACATTCCATATTTCAGTGACCACAAGTACCTTCCACCGCAAGCATAAAAATGACAGCAAAGGTCACTAAATAGCTTTTTCTTTTTCTAAGAGTCTTAGCCCTAATTTCATCTGATTCATAACCATATATAATATACATATATATATATTTGTACCTTTTTTTTGCACTAAGGGATGATAACTAAATGACCATCCACACACACAGCACCGCAGAAGAAGCGGTTGTGTGAAATGAACACTGGCTATGGCCCAATATTAATTCTGCGCTTGCCTGAGAGAATAAACAAACACAACACCTACTGACGGAAGGGGCTTCGTCTCTGAGCCAAATGGACAAACTGAAAGCCAAGGAACAGGTATCTATCTGGAGTCCATTACAGTCGATGCACTAAGCCAAGTGCTATGTCACCAAAATTAGGCATGAGAACTATCCATGCATCTTGTCACCAAAACGAAGCGTTAAATTGTAGACACTTGATGAGAATAAAACGTCTCTGCTGACTCTAAAGGCACGAAAAGAAAAGTGTGTGCTCATCTTTCTCCTTAAACTCACATTTCAGAGGAAAACATCAACAGATCATACGAAGAACCATAATAAACCCTTTAGGAATTAAAATACATCCAATCGAGATTTCAGCGTCTGCCTATTCCAGGTACTAGTCAAGAAGCTATCGATTAGGAAACCCAAACACCCTTGTCTGAAACGCTCGATCATCCAGGCCAGCCTTCTGAATAGTTCTTTCACAGAGAGTTTAACGTTTCAAATATAGTAAACCATGAAAATACTTTAAAAATTCCATATCAACGCTACAGGATACGAAGAGCCAAGCAACAAAAACTGCATTTCCAAGAAAGCTTTGTAATACAAACAAGCAGGTTTTACAATACGGTGCTTTTATACTATATCCCTGAAATAATGTAGATCTTACTGCCCTCTTGTGCCAGACGTGAAAAATAAAATGGACTCTGCCTGTGCAAGGAAGACACGATTTACGTTTAAAATAGAAAGCATCTCTTAATTTCTGAATGACTTACTGATGACCTGGGATGTGTATCTGCCATTTATTAAGATCTGATAGAGCTGAAATACAGGAAGAAGTACAGTCAGAATGCTTCTTGGAAGCGAGGATGGCGAGACTTTGCCTCACATACTTTGGACATGTTATCAGGCAGGACCAGTCCCTGGAGAAGGACATCATGATTGGTAAAGTAGAGGGTCAGTGAAAGAGAGGAAGACCCTCAACGAGATGGACTGACACAGGGGCTGCAACAATGGGTTCAAGCATAACAACGATTATAAGGATGGCACAGGACTGGGCAGTGTTTCCTTCTGCTGTACACACGGTCTCAATGAGTCGGAACCAACTTAATGGCACTCAGCAACAACAGAACTGAAACGGGGCTCAGTTAGAAGACAAACTTTGACTAGGAAGAGACAGGTGGAGCAAATAACACATAGACATGGAACACATCTGCAAAAAAAATGCACTATTCAACTCAAAGCACAATCAAAATGCATATAACATTGTGAGGCTATCTAACAGGTAACACCATTACCAAAATATGCATCCAAAAAGGGAAGAATACAAAACAGAGATGAGTGAGAAAAGGATGGTAAAAAGAGATGAGAAAAAAAAAAGAAAACCATCCTTTGCCATTCCGAAGCCACATAATGGTTTGGTTAGAATTTTACCCGGATAGCTTAAGACTTATCAGGTTACAGAAGGTCAGTAGGCAGAAAGTTACCTTATTACATAAACAAATAAACTATAAAACAAAAAACTATGCAGTCATAAATCTTAAAAAAAAAAAAAGCTGTTGCTGTTGAGTTAGTTCCAACTCATAGCAACCCTACAGGAATAAAAACTGCCCCATAGGGTTTCCACGGAGTGGCTGCTAGATTCGAACTGCCACCTTTTGGTTAGCAGCCCAGCTCTTAACCACTTCACCACCAGGGCTCCTCATACAATCATACATATGTTCAAAACAGACAATAATTTATCAAGTCATGTGACATGGAGAAGGAAGTGTGATCTCAGATGACACCCGCAGTGGTTCAAGTGCAGGCACAGATGCTTCACCACGAGAAGAAACACGGACCTCCCAGGTTACCCTGCCTTCTTAAATCCCTACAAGTGAACTTGGGGCTATGGGGTAGCAGCCAGCATTTCAGGGTGCTCCATTGAAGGTTTGGTTCTCTGAATAAGCAGAAAGGGGCTCCCATGGATAACTGTGTAAGGAGCTGGGGAAAGGGTGAGATGAGAGACAGCACCTCCAGGGGAAGCACTCATGAATAAAGGTGAAACACATTTATAACCAGGATGGTCACACCGACAGCCCACCCCTGGTGTGCTCTAGATCGGGGTCGCTGAGAATATTCCCGCACAAGTAGGGACTGCAGATGAGTATCTAAGGGAACCATACCAAGATGATCTCAAGTCCGACCTAGGTTTGTGTCCCCCAGGCAGGGCCTGCAGGGGACAGACCAGGTGGGGCTGCTGCACCTGGCGTTTCTGCATCAGTCACCAGCCCAAGGTCTAGCTTCCTGGAAGCGGTTTTCAGCTGCCGTCAAGTCAGCCCCCAACTCATACCGACCCCACGTATAAGGGAATGAACACTGCCTGGTCCTGTGCCATTCCCATTAACCGTTGCAGACTGGACCACTGTGATCCATATGGTTTTAAGTGGTTGATCTTTGGAAGTAGATTGTCAGGCCTTTCTTCCTAGTCTGGAAGCTCTATGGAAACCTGTTCAGCGTTATAGCAACACACAAGCCTCCGCTGACAGAGGGGTGGTAGCTAGGCATGAGGTGCACTGGCTGGGAATCAAACCTTGGTCTCCCCCATGGGAGGCAAGAATTCTACCACTGAAACACCACTGTCCCCTTCCAAAAGCTGCACATCGGCAAAAGCCCTTTCCGTTCCCTCAGTTTTATAAAATCTGTGGGTTTTAAGGATCCTGAGCTCATAGGAATCTCTTGCTGACCCTTGGTCTCCTCTAAGAGATCACTCTTGGTGACAAATCCTAAAAAAAGAAAGATCTGCTTCCCGTCTTTCTACGCTGCTTCCAGAACACACTCTGTAATTCAGGGGAGTGTGACATTACGCAGGCCAGTTATACCAGTTTGAACCGGTTCAGTCAGGGCCCATGAAGTAAAACTGGAACAGGCCTGAATTTTTACAATTTGGGTGATCTGGAATAGTAGCCAGTATGGAAAAAAATTATGAGTCAAAGCTCTGGAATAGGAGACTCAGAAGAGGCATACTGAGTCCCTTCAGGAGGCTGATGTGTGAGACTGGATTATTGCCAAGAGTGAAGAGAACAGCACACCTCCAAAGCAGGCACCGTCAGCAGCCATCTTTGAGTGGGGGAGTGGTTTCCAACTCTATGCAAAATCCAACCAGCAAGAGACTTGGTTGCCACGCAACGCATACACTGCCCTTGTTTTCTAAGAGGGAGATTAAGTTTCTAACAGGACTTTGATCCTTAATCCTTCCCGTTCCGGTTACCGTTTCAGTTCATCCAACTTTTAAAAATTCGAATCTTTCGGTATTGCTTCCTTGGCCATGACAGTACCAGGAAGAACAGGTTCGAAGTCCTGAGTTACATACTTTAAACACGACTTAAAAATCAAGCATGTGTACCTCTCCACCCTAGAGGGCAAATTAATAAAAAAAGAAAAAAAAAAACCATGTAACCATTTAAGTACATATACTCAGTGACATAAACTATGAAGTGTAATTCATAGCTTTTCGGTTCTTCAACATTGTAAAAACTGTAAAAATTTCCTCCAGACAGGAATTAAAAATCTACCACCAAATGAGTAAATAATTCATGGCCCCTATGTTTTTGGGTGAACTAGGCCTATCTTTGGAGTACTTCTTTGCACTTCTATTTTGTTGAAGGGATAAAATCCCGTTAATAGATACAAAAGGGATAGGTAAGATAAATGCTAGCGTGTTCCTACATGATTAGAGACCTTGAAGATTTAGACTTGGTCACAAATCCCTGAATAAGAAATAAGCCAGCACGAGGAGAAGCCTACAGATCATGAACATAAGAATCTGGTTAGTTGTAGTCCTGAGCATTAGAGGCCGTGATATCAGAAATTCAGTCTAACTTAATGCTCCACACTTAACGACTATAGTTTTCAAATTAACTGGCAAGGTGGAGTGACTTCACAGCTGTGATGGTATACAAGTTTTACTTATAAGTACACTTTTTAACTACAACTATAATAATACTATATATTCGTGTGGATCTTTGTGATTTACAAATTCCTTGTGCTTTGCCCTGTGCCTGGACTTAAAAAAAAAAAAAAAATGTTGAATAAATCTACACAAGATGTTTTCCAGAACAATCTCACTTAACCTTGACAACAATCTTGTGACACAGGAAGAGCAGGACTTTTTATTTCCATTTCACAAGTGAAGAAACTGAAGTCCAGAGAGAAATCATCATCATCATCATCGCCAAGATTTATTAGGTTCTGACCAAGCTCTGTGAATGTATCAACCTGCTTAATTCTCACAGTATTTTCATAAGGCGAGTGTCTTAGTCATCTAGTGCTGCTGTAACAGGAATACCACAAGTGGATAGCTTTAACAAAAAGAAGTTTATTCTCTCACAGTCTAGTAGGCTAGAAGTCTAAATTCAGGGCACCAGCTCCACGGGAAGGCTCTGTCAGCTCTGAATGAAAGTCCTTGTCATCACTCTTCCTCAGGTCAAGGAACTTCTCAGTGCAGGAGCCTCAGGTCCAAAGGACCCACTCTGCTCTTGGTGTTGCTTTCTTGGTGGTATGAGGCTCTCCCCTCTGTGCTTACTTCTCCTTCCTTTTATTTCTTGTAAGATAAAAGGCAGCGTAGGCCACACCCCAGGGAAACTCCCTTTACATTGGATCAGAGATGTGGCCTTAGCAAGGGTGTTACAATCCCACCCTAAGCCTCTTTAACATAAAATTACAATCACAAAATGGAGGACAACCACACAATACCAGGAATCATAACCTAACCAAGATGACACATATTTTTAGAGGACACAATTCAATCCGTGATAGAGGGTATGCATATTATCCTCATTTTAGAGATAAGAAAATGGAGGCACAGAGAAGTTAAGTAACTAGCACAGAAATATTAACATTAGTAAATTGTTGTGGTTAGTTGCTGTCGAGCCGTTTCCGATTCATGATGACCCCATGAGTGCAGAGGAGAACCGCTCCATAGAGTTATCAAGGCTGTGACCTTTCCGAAGGAGATCACAAGGCGCATCTGGGTGGATTAGAACTGCCAACCTTTCAGCTAGCTTAACCGTCTGTGCTACCCCGGGATGCCTATTATTAGTAACTAACACCAGTTATTAATATTAATAACTACCACCACCTATTACTATTAGGAACTAGCACCACGGTTGACCCCGGCAGCTGGCTCCAGGGCCCACACCTTTAACCACATCATCATCCTACTTTGAGATTTACCTATCCAACAGGACCTATATGACTTGGCCTAGGTTGCACAGCTAGTCAATGCCAAGGCCAAAGGTACTCCCATGCTCCCTCCAGTCCCCCCTCCTGTCTCTGCATGTCCTGCCCATTACTACCTGTACAAATGAAGCCACTCTGGGCCTCACCACAAGCTCAACTGACCAAGGTGGGGATATATGTTGATGACTGTCATGAATTGAATTGTGTCCCCCAAAAATATCAACTTGGCTAGTATTGTGTGATTGTCCATCATTTTGTCCCCTCATGTGACTTTCCTGTAAGTTGTAAATCCTACCTCTATGATGTTAATGAGGAGGGATTAGCAGCAGATATGTAACTGAGGCAGGACTCAATCTATAAGATTAAGCTTTGTCTGAAGTCAATCTCTTTTAAGATATAAAAGAGAGAAGTGAGCAGAGACATGGGGACGTCAGACCACCAAGAAAGAAGAGCCAGGAGAAGAGCATGTCCTTTGGACCGGGGGTCCCTGCACTGAGAAACTCCTAGATCAGGGCAAGATTGATGACAAGGACCTTCCTCCAGCTGGCAGAGAAAGCCTTCCCCTGGAGCTGACACCCTGAATTCAGATGTCTAGCCTACTGGACTGAGGGAGAGTAAACTTCTCTTTGTTAATGCCACCCACTTGTGGTATTTCTACTATAGTAGCAATAGATAACTAAGACAATGACTAACTCTTCAAAGGCACCCTGATCAGGGAGGCTACCTTCAGAAGCACAACATCAGGGTAGAGGCATAAACCACTTGGAAACCACCAGGTACACTCATAACAAGGAACTACTACAGCAGGCAGATAGCACAAAGTCTCAAATATGTAACCAAAAGTCCGCTTTACACCCACAGAGTCAAAGCTTGCATTAAAAGAGAAGTTCAGACTTTACCAGTATTGAATTTTAATTAATGTTCCATCACCATATTAAGTAAACCAAGGTCAGGGTATGCTCAGGGTCTCCGTGGCTCCAGAAATGGATGGGCCTCGCAGTGAAAGAAACAAACACACAGCCTGTCTTGTGTCATCCAATCAGGTGCCTGCTAAAGAGAGCTTCCCTCCCAAACACCCTTTTAGCTCAGGAATGAAGTCACTCCTAAGGCTCATCCTTCAGTCAAAGGTTGGGAAGGCCCATAAAACAAAATGAAACTAAAGGGGCACCCCAGCCCAGGGGCAAGGACTAGAAGGTAGGAAAGGACAGGAGATCTGGTAATAGGGAACCCAAAGTCAAGAAGGGAGAGTACTGACGTATTGGGGGTTGCTAACCAATGTCCTAAAACAATATATGTACTAACTGTTCAATGAATGAGAAGCTGGGTTGTTCTGTAAACCTTCATTTGAAGTACAATAAAAAATAAATTAAATGAAGTACCATTAAAAATAAACAAAGAGCCTCCCGAATCCACAGAGGTCCTTCCTAAAGCACGCCAGAGACTAACCAGCTGCCAATGAGTCGATTCCAACTCATGGTGAACCCACGTGTTTCAGAGTAGAACTGCACACAGGGTTTTCATCGGCTGTGGCTGTTCAGAAGTAGATCTCTAGGTGAGGTGCAACTCTGGATGGATTTCAATCGCCAACCTTTTGGTTAGTAGCCAAGAGCTCCACCAATTGTGCCACTCAGGACTCCTAAACCCCAAAAAAAGCCATTGCTATAGAGTCAATTCCGACTCACAGCAACCCTATAGGACAGAGCAGAACTGCTCCATAGTGTTTCCAAGGCTGTATCTTTACAGAAGCAGACGGCCACATCTTTCTCCTGTGGAGCGGCTGGTGGGTTCAAACCACCGACCTTTCAGTTAGCAGCTGAGTGCTTAACCACTGTGCCAACCAGGGCTCCCTACAGCCATGTAAATATAGCCAATGTTTTCACATCCAACTATTTTTCAGTATGTTTACATTTAACATAAACATAGGGTATTTCATATGCCATACAACAAATGGGTTCCTCAATTTTGCCGCAAAGGGAACATTCATTTATTTATACATACACGCACACAATGGAATAAAACACTGCATACAACCTGCGTTGAGATTTTCTCTGGTAGAAGAAAAATATCAGGGAAACTTTTTGTGGAAAATGAATCAACACACTATAGTGTTTTTCTTCCAAGGAAATCCCCTAATTTCAAACAGTAAAATGTAATCAGATACTAAATGTGCTAACAAGACACCTTTGTTGATAAACCTGTCATCCAACTTACCTACTGGATTTCTATCAAAGAACAACACTGGAGCTTTCAAAATTGACTCAAACATTTTGTTGTGCAGAGTCTGAGAGGAATTAACAAGGACGTAGAATGCCAACAGAGATTGTGCTATGCCAAAGAGGACGGTAGCTGCAGTCAAACCTGCAACACAAAAACAGCCATCAGCCAGCACAGGGCCTCTGCGTGTCCTTACGAAAAGCTAAAGCAGGTCCGGCAGTTTATAAAGACATCACTTATTCCACTCTATAAAGTATCTGTGGGTTCTACAACAGTCAAATGTATTCACAAGATAAATCTATAAAGAAGAATTACAATCATTTATTTTGCCTCGTTGAATGGAAGTTGGGGGGGGGGAGGGTGTTGGGTGGGAATCAGGTGCAAACTACAATTGGATCCTTGGTTTCCTAAATCAATTATAACCAAATCTACTGCCTTCGAGTTGATTCCAACTCCCAGTGACCCTATAAGACAGGGTGGAAGTGCCCCATAGGGTTCCCAAGGAGTGGCTGGTGGATTTAAACTGCCAGCCTTTTGGTTAGTAGCCAAGCTCTTACCCACTGTGCACTAGAGCTCCAAAGCAATGATAAGTTTTATTGAAAAGTCAGAAATATGAAAAACAATTATAAAAAATAGTCAATCTTTTGAAATGGTATATGTTTTGCTCTGTATATTCTCAACAACAATGAAAATAAACAACAAAAACATGAGTTGATCTTCCCTTCTCCATACTCCAAATCTCACTATTTACAGCATGTCCCATAATCTAAAACTGTGCTGTTCTGATGCCCGCACATGACATTAACGGAACAGGAGAAACGCCTTACCTTGTCCTCACAGAAAATGCCCAAGTCACTTTAAAGAATTTGAAAATACCATATTAAATTGCAAGTGACAAACCTCTTAAGTAGCTGACTTCCAAAAAAATAGCAAATATACTAACTTAAATTTTAACATAAGACAACTAATCTAAGTAACTAATCTTCCATTAAGTGTTTTCATATAAACAGCATTTTTAAATGAACATAGTTTAAACGTTTTTGTATCTTAGAAATTTTTTAAACTTTTTATTTTGAGATAATTTCTGACTTAAAGAATTTCAAAAGCATTGCAGAGTTACTGCATATCATTGACTTTGTTAAATCTCTGTATAAATGATACAGTTTATTAGTGAGACATGAATGAGTACCTACTATGCACATAAAAATTAAAATCACTTTTCTAATATGTCTCAAACTCACAATGCTGAATACAGTGGGAACAGCTCCTGCAATAAATATTCCATTGGGTAATTTTTTTTTCCCTTTAGATGATACATCATTATTATTTAAACTGTGAAAGCAGCTCAAATGCCTAAACTCCATCAACAGGCATTTTCCTTAGCCCGAAATCCTACGTGAATATATAATAGAATGTTTTTCTTCTTCAGGTCTCACATGGTCCACCAGCTCAGAAGGTAAACAGCTAATCGATTTAGATTTCTTAGCAACTGATCAAGGAAAAAAATACCAAATTCAAATGAGTGGGTTCTTAACAGAGATAACTCACTCTATCTTTCAGCAGAGCTTGTATGAGCACTTGCTGTGGCAACACTTAAAAATTTAGATGAGGATTTTCTTTTAAAAGTACATAATGCTACACAGACTCTGAGCGCTCTTTTAAGAACAGAGTGCTGTGGTAATATTAGTCTGGAAACTCAAATGTTAAATTCATCACACAGTTGGGAACGTGATAGCATTGTGATCTCGAGCTAAGAAGGGGAAGGAACCCTTACTCCCAGACCCAGGATTTGTCCCCGCTTAGCTTCTCTCTTAAGCAATTAGTGAAGCCCAAGAGATGAGCAGTGTGCTGATGGGAGCTTTGTGTACCGGGGAGGGAATGATGCTTTTATTTTGGGTGCTTTGCTTCCTGAGGATTGCATCCAAGTTAAATAAAAGACAGGGTTTATTCAGACAGAATTGGAACAATCCGAACCACAGGGTGGGGATCCATTTCTAATCCCCTTGCCCATCCATATAATGATAGAAGATTTAGCTAAAGCCATCCATTAGAATAGACAATAGCCACATATTTCCAGTGGCTGGCTCTCTGAATGCTCCATCCTGGTTTAACTTTCAAAATCCAGTACAGAGCAAATTAAGAGTCTTCATTCAGCCTCTTTCTTCCAGTCAATTTTTAAAATAATTATTCTAATTAATTCACACAGTAAATGCGACTCAGGCTCTTAATCTGTTAAGACACGACTGAATTATTGCTGGAAGCCCTAGTTACCCAGGGCTCCTTGTAAATGCCTCAGACTCTCACATAACAGACGGAATGATTAAACTTTACCTGAGTAAATTCCTAAGAACCAGTTAAGATCCAGCTTCTCCGTTATGTTTCCTTTTCCATTTACTGTGATATTCAGTGCACTCTGTTCATTTGCCCTATGGAACAGGGGGAAAAATGCATTAAGCCACAGACAGAGTATAGATAAATTACCAAAAAAAAAATTTTTTTAACCTCAGCTTGGGAGAAATACTTTATGCTGGAGAACAATTCCCAGCTCCCACAGTCCTGTGTACATCCATCCACCTTATAAAAATCCAATTTGAATCATGACTTTCTGTTCTCAAAATTGTCTGTGAACACGTGGCTGAGGATCAGACATGGGTACCAACCATTACATGTCGCACTCCACCAGCACAAACTTTAATTTCTTCTCAGGTACACTAAGTGAGGATTAGATGATAAGGCTGAACAAACTCCATCTCTCCCATAACTCTTGTGGAAAAGTGAGGCTTCATAGGGATGTTATAACACTGCCAATCAGACGAGAAATAACTCACCAATATGAAAGCCACCAGTCCTGAAGAACATAGGAAACCTGGAGTAGGAAAAACAATCAATCATTGGCATTACTAACCAACTCCAAACTCTTCATCGTTAAAACAGATCATCGAGGGGTTCCAGAGGACAGAAATAGTCCTTTCAGTTTGGGTCTGTGCCAAGCACAACACCCAAGTAACGACAGGCCAAGTAACTGCATATTTCATTTTAAAATCTTTCATTGATATTCTTTCTTTCTAGACGCTCTTTGTAATGTGTGCACAACACCAGTAAGCATCGCTTATTTTGTTCCCCCCAATAGAGCTTTTCAAACCAATTCCGAGTGAACTGCAAAATGCATAAATGGGGATATTTGTAATTATTGGTTTAAGGACACACAGAGTTCATGATTTACCAGAGCTGCAGCATTTAGTAGAATAAGGAAAATGATAACGAGCCAGTGAGCACCAGCTGCGAAGTAATTCTTATAGGCCTTAAGACCAACTTTTCCTTCAGAGCGGCTCTCCTCGGGTAGCGGAGCCTGTACGTCCTCAGTCTGTGGAGGTAAAAAGGCCAGTAAGAAAATTTAAATAGTACACAAAAAGTTTTAAAAGGTTAACGATGCATTCTGTTGGCAAAGCTGTGAGAAAACCAGCCTATCTCATATACCACCAACAGGAGTGCGAACTATGGAGGAGAACGTGGCAATGTCTAGCCAAACCATGTCTGCATCTATCCTTGGACCCAGCTAGACCACCTCTGAGAATCTATTAGAAATAAATAAGTATCATTTGCATACGGTTATTCATTGTGGCATGGCTTTGCCTAATGTCCAACCTCATGACTTCCAACACATGCCAACACACCTGATTCATGTATAAATGCAGGTGATTGTTCCAAAATGATCTGTAACTAATGTGCTACTCCAGATGGTCTGTACCATAAAACATAGAAGGAGCTCAACACATCAACCAAATACATTAAAAAAAATACATTAACTGAGCTCAAATAGCAAGCTTGGTCATGAGAGTTTGGACGGCGAAGGATAGCATACTTGCTTGGTTCCTGAGTTTCAGAGAGTGATTCCTGAGAGTTTGGGATGGGAGGGGTTAATGTGAATACTTGTTAGAGTCATCCAGGCTCCTGGTATTGGACAGTGTGGGTTTGGATGTGAGGAACACCTTATATATTTTTAAAGGTGCTCTACGGCACTTCTGAAGGAGCCCTGGCAGTGCAAATGGTTAAGCACTTGGCTGCTACCCAAAAGGCTGGCGGTTCAAAGCCACCCAGCAGCTCCCCAGCGGCTCCGCAGGAGAAAAACCTGGCAATGTGCTTTCGTAAAGATGACAACCAAGAAAACCCCAAGGGGCAGTTCTACTGTCACATGAGGTCACTGTGAGTTTGAGTTGAAAATGACTCGATGGCACCTAACAGCCAACCAATAGTGAGTACGTTTCTGCCTGGAGGACTTAGAATGTTTCGTAGATTCACGTGAGCTGAGGATGTGCGTGGCCCTGTGATGGCTGCTGGGGATTCAAACACGGGAAGACATGGTTCCTGGTTTTGAAAGGTAAGAAAGGAAGGTGGGAACTAACTCTAAAGCGTCTACTGTGTACCACGAATTCTCGGGACACTGCACACGTTACTTCCGGTCTATGACACGTTAGACAAGTGGGCAAAAGACAATCTTCAACCACCTACAGTGCCAGAACATTCCAACGTACAGGAAAAGCAGCTGACTAAATGTGGGCCACAGCAGGACTCAATCTATAAAAAACAGTTGCCATCCAACCTTTCAGTTAGCAGCCAAGCACTTAATGGTTTGCAACACCCAGGGGCTCCAGATGACTGTAAATAGTTATATTTGTGATGAGGTATTAAATAAACACTCTACGTGCAATATCAGTGTTTAGAGTCCCTCTAGAATTAGGTTGGATGAAATGTAGTCTGTGGGCTATGTTGTTAAGGATATGAAATAATTAATTATGAACCTGATATTATATTGGTGCTCAAACATTTATAAGATTTGAAGATGGTGGAAAAAAATATTTTCACCCCAGGATATCTCACTAGCAGACCTGTCAAAGTGCTCAACATCCTTGTGCTCACCACTACTTTGCAAAAAAAAAAAAATTTGCTGTCAAGTCAACCCTAATGGGCAGAGTAGAGTTGCCCCATAGGGTTTTCAAGGCTATAATCTTTACAGAAACAGACTGCCACATGCTTCTCCCACAGAGCAGCTGGTGGGTTTGAACTGCTGACCTTTTGGTTAATAGTGAAGCACTTAACCACTGTGCCACCAGGACTCCTTCAATCAGTCTATTAAAAAAACCAAACTCGTTGTCGTCAATTCTGACTCACAGCAACCCTACAGGACAGAGGTGAACTGCCATGGCATTTCCAAGGAGCAGCTGGTGGATTCGAACTGCCGACCTTTTGGTTAGCAGCCTTAATGCTTACCCACTGTGCCACCAGGGCTCTGGATCAGTCTATAAGGGTCTTCGAATTAAACCTCTGGATACAAAAGGGGAAGCCTGGGGCCACCAGAAGAAGTAAACTAAAGACTCCCTAATATCAGTGTGAGCCCCAAAAGCCTTGAGAACTTCCAGTGGCACACCCACCACTGATCCCCATGGGAGTCCCCATTCTGTACCCAAAGGGTAACCCAGACCAGGCTTGCTCCTTTTCATTCTGTTTTAATTCTATCAATTCCAGTGAATAAGGCCTCAGAACAATACAATCCACTTTGGGACAAACGGAAATTTCATGAGCAGAGTTGACTGAAGACCCATGAGGCCAATACAGGCCAACAAAACCAGCACTTGCATATGGTAAGATGGAACTCACAGTTTGGCCCTCTTGAGCACCATCTTTCAAGGAGGGTCTAGAAGACTGCTGAGACCAAACCGAAGACTCCGAAAAGGTTCGATTCCTCAGCGTGGGAGTTCCTGGAACTGGAGACTGCTCCGTTTCGTCATTTTCCTTCTTTAAGAGGGAACCAAAATCCAACCCAGATTTCAGAAACTCAGTATAAGTCCCCTTTTGCACCATTTTGCCCTAAAATAAAAAGAATTTGAAAGTAGTACATTTGCATTTGATAACACTAAGCCAACACAAACACAAATCAAGAAAAGTTAACTAGTCTTAAACTACGATTTTAAGTAAGTTATCCCTAGGTCTGGAATTTCCGTTTATTAATCTAGTTAAATTTAACTCCACACATAATAGCTGAACATTCTGTTCCCTGACAAACTCTGTGTTAGGTGCTGAGGGATATAAAAGAAACGTGTAATCACATGTTAAAAATGGAGATGGTTGACATAAAAACCATGGGCATTTAAGGAAACAAAAAGCACACATCCTGGTGGGAGTATTAGTACAGTCTTCATACACAACATGGAAATTGAGATAAGCCTCATAGAAAATGCAGAACTTAAGGAGTAAAATGGGGAAGATATTCCAGGACAGAAAGGTAAGACTGACAAGGAGGTAGGCACCAGCACGTCCACATAGGTAAGAGTGACTTAGCACACCTCTGCTGCTCAGGTACCGCGTGTCCCCACTAAGCCAGGACATGTGGGAACTAGCCCTGAACACGGAATCCACATGATGCATCATCATGGTCTCTTCTTGGAAACAGTCCTACAAACCCATAAAGTTCCTAGCTGGATTTTCAACATTCTACGGGTCGCTTCGTTGCAGTTTCCCCTCCTTAGAAAATTATATCAAATAATGTACGAATATTTTCAGTATTTTTTCAACCCATGAAGCAAGATTCAGCTGACTTACCCTGGCAAACACTGGCAAACAAGACATCAGGCAAAAATCGCAGGATACAGAACAAAGAAAGGAGAGCAGCCCTGGTTAAGGAGGTCAGGTGGGAAAAGGTGGCCCAGGGCTTACCTGGCACCCCCCTCCCTTATCCCCCAAGGTAGTCCACTCAGAAAAATCCAATGACAACACTGGGGCTCTAAGGAACAGTTTTCTAATTCCTACAGAATTAGTAAATTATTCATGATACAGTATGTCATGTTCCACTTAGGAGGCAAATTCAAATGCCTTATTTAATAAAATCACCATTTCCTACTTAGTATCTGTATGACATACTAGGGAGCTACTACTGGTATTAAAAAAAAAAAAAACCCCACTGCCATCGAATCAATTCTGACTCATAGTGATCCTATAGGACAGAGTAGAACTGTCCCATAGGGTTTCCAAGGAGCGGCTGATGGATCCAAACTACCGACCTTTTGGTTAGCAGCTGAACCTTTAACCACTATGCCACCATTGGTATAAACCCAAAAAGCCGTTGCTCTCAAATCAATTCGGACTCATAGCAGCCCTACAGGACATGGCAGAACTGCCCCATAGGACTTCCAAGGAGCAGCTGGTGAATTCGAACTGACGACCTTTTGGTTTGCAGCTGTAGCTCTCAACCACTACACCACCAGGGCTCCAGGACTGGTATAAGAGAGAGCAATTTTACTCAGAATCCAAGGCAGCCACCCCCTCCCCACCATAGAGAGGGATCAGACAAACAGTAAGGACAGCCCCAAACTCATCAAGAGGTGCCCACGACTGGGCAAACAGCTGTTTTGATAGTCCTAAAATTGGGGATGATAACATCAAAATAAGCAATAAGGGGGACGCCACGGAGATAAACTGGTTGCTTTGCTGCCTGTTTATTCTCAATTCTTAATTCTGACCAACATTCAGGCTTTAGCACACTAGTGTCAGCCCTCTGCTCACGAATTCTTTCAAGTTTGAGGGATCTGAGCTCCCTCCTCCTGGAAGTGGGGAAAAGCAGACGCACGGGACTGCTTCCAAAGGGGCAGGGGTGGTGGCCGTTTTATAATCCTTCTCGGGGTGGAAATTCATTTAATGCAGTGTCAATGGACAGGTTCCTTACTCTTCTTTAACAGTTACATTAAACAGCAAGGAGGCGCTAAAAGAAAAAAAGGCTTTTTTCAAGAACCTTGCTAACATTATATATCCCCTCTGTCACAGTAATATGGAATTTATCTCTCTTTGAAAATGGTACATGCAAATCTTTTGAACTGTAGATGACATTCATAATTTGTTAATTCTATCATTGTACCTAGAGACTGGAGGAGGAGAAATAGTAAACATTTGAGGAGGGCTGAAGAGGTTTTAGATCTACATTGAGATCCAACCATGGGTCTGCTAGAACAGTCAAGGGTTAAAGACTGGGCTGCCGAGGTGCCAAGACCAGGAGTGATGCACAGAACAACCACTGAGCCTGGAGAGTTCGCACCTTGCCCCATTCCCCAGCCATGCTAGCCTAAGCCCTCACTTGGTGTGTTCTGGACCACTAAGACTTCTAACTGGTCTTCTTGCTTCCACTGTTGTCCCTCCATTATATATATATAGAGAGAGAGATCACTGAGATCAAAGGGGGGAAAAACGTGGCACAGAACTTCAAATTCTCACGAAATGCAGACTTTCTGGAGTCATGGAAGATGGATGAACCCCTGAAACTATTCCCTGAGATAATCTTTAAACTTTATACCAAAAATACTCCCTAAAGGCTTCTTTAAACCAAACAATCATTTAGCTTAATTAGTAAAGAATGTCTGCCTTGAGCATTGTGCTCTTTTAAGATCTATCTATATGGGATCAAATTGACAATAGCAACTTGAAAAGTTACAGAGGAAACCTGGGGGGTAGTTAGTTTATATTAATAGGGAAGGAACAATTTGGAAAAGGAGGGTGAGAATGGCTGCACAACTTAAAGACTGTCATCAACATCACTGAACTGTACATGAAGAAATTGTTGAACTGGTATACATTTTGCTGTGTATATTTTCAATAACAACAAAAAAATAACTGGGAAAAAAACACCTTTGAAAATTTGCCAAACTTACTTAACTTGCCCATGGTAAAACAATACTTTATGAGTCACTAGTGGTATGCGAACCATAATTTAATAAATATCTGTATAGCTCAGTATCCCCCCAACCCCTATCCCCGCCCCCCCCCCCCAAAAAAAAAAGAGTTATCTTGTAAAAACACAGATCAGACCATGTCACTCCCTGCTCTGGACCACACAGAAGCTTCTATCACGCATCCAAGTCCATTGCCTTCCACTGAGCCCATCTCCCATCACATGCCCCCCGGCTCCCTCTGCCTCAGCTACGCTGGCCTTCCTGCCCTTCTCAACACGCCCAGCTCGTTTCCTCCTCAGGACACGCCCCCACCCCTGTCCTCCACCAGTCTGTCTCCAATGCTCCTTCCCCAAGTGACTGCATGGCCTGTGCCTTCGTGTCACTCAGGTCAACGTGAGCTATCACCTGCTCAGAGAGGCCTTCCTGAAATCAACCTCACCCCTCTGTCTACTTCACTGCATCTATTCCCACTAAGAATCTAGGTCCCATGACAGGAAAGACTCTGTCTTATTTACCGCCATACCTAATACCTAACACAGGCTCTCACACATATCAGGAATCCAGAAAATACCTATGCCATGAGACTAAGCAACTGGCTTTACCAGGATCACAGGTGCCTCTACCAGGGGCTGCTCAGTTATCCAACCATGTTTCTGTTATTAATGAAAGATGCCTTTAGGTAAACTGCATGTGATAATCAAATAAACAAAAATATGCATTAATAACTGTAAATTCTAAATATACTTTGACTTAAGTCACAGAAGAAACAAGTTCTAAATAACATAAATTCATGACCTTTACCAGTTTCTCTAGAAGTGTCATAATTTTATAACTTTGAAACAGCAATTGTGTATACTTTGGGGTTCTGTGCTTTAGGAGGTAATGGTGACATTTCTATAAGCCCTTCCAATTTATCCTCAAAGGCAAGAATACCGGCTCTGAAGGTGAGGTAGAACTAAGAAGAGGTTTACCACAAAGCCCAAGAGAGGGACCTGCTGAAAGACCTCCCCTTCAACACACCTGAACACTACCAAGTTCTGTGTACTTCTAGAAATTACTTACATCTTTCAGTATCAGAATCTGACTTGCAGCTTTTAGGTATTGCAACTGATGAGTCACTAAGATAGTGATCTTCTCATGCAAGGTTTGACAAATACACCTGTGAACGTAAAAGGTACAGTATACAACAACACATTAATGCAGGCGCTTTGACTAAAAAACACACATTCTGAAACCACAGTGAGACCACGCCAATGCAACCGTCAAAAATCTGTGATCTAAATCTAAATTAAATACAAATAGTAAAATAAATAAAACACGATCATAAATCAATGAAGCCTGTGCAGTCAGTGCTATGGCTGCTAACCAAAAGGTCGGCAGTTCAAATGCACCAGGCGCTCCCTGGGAACTCTATGGGTCAGTTCTACTCTGTCCTGTAGGGCCACCATGAGAGGAATCAACTCCACGGCAACACGTTTTTTTAATGCAGCCCTCAAATTCACTAGCAGTAAACGGGAGCCCGGCTCTACTAAGGAAACTGCAAAAAGCAGTAAAGCAGAGAGGTGACTACGAGTTTTCTTTTTCTAAACCTCAGTTTTACAATTATTTGCACATTTCATGTTAAAAAAAAATTATGAATACTCAGATTCCAAAATATGACAGCTAATATACTAATTACTTTATCCCTGGGGCAGGGATGGGGAACAGGGAGATACAGAAATGTAAAATGCATAAAAATGTATACTTTTTTCTGTTTCCTAGGTAATTCATGATATACGTATTTTAACAACAACAAAAAAAAGATTACAGATTCTCGGTGACATCTGCCAACATGTATTTTCTAGACCCTTCTTCCCAAATAATATTAGATATAAGAGTAATATTTAAAAAAACAAAAACATTGCCATCAAGTTGATTCCGAGTTACAGCGACCCCATGTGTTACAAAGTACAACTGCTCCGCAGAGTTTTTTTTTACTGTAACCTTTACAGAAGTGGATCACGAGGCCTTTTTACCTTGGTACCACCATACGGATTCAAACCACCAGCCTTTAGGGTGGTAAAAACCCAAAACCAAACCCACTGGTGTCAAGTCAATTCTGACTCATGGCGACCCTACAGACAGAGTAGAACTGCTTCACAGGGTTTCCAAGGAGTGCCTGGTGGATTTGAACTGCTGACCTTTTGGTTTGCAGCTGAGCTCTTAACTACTACGCCATGCAGTCAAGCACAAATCATTTGTGACACCAAGGACCTTAAACTAATATTCCAAACCCAAACAACCCAAACCCGTTGCCATCGTTATGAGTTGATTCCAACACATAACAACGCTGCAGGACACAACAGAACTGCCCCATGGGGTTTCCAAGGCTATAATCTTTAGAGAAGCAGAATGTCACATCTTTCTCCAGCAGAGTGGCTGGTAGGCTTAAACCACTGACCTTTCACTTAGCAGCCAAGCACTTAATCGCTGCACCATCAAGGCTCCTTAAACTAATATTGTTGTTGTTGTGTACCATCAAGTCGATTCCAACTCATAGCTACCCTATAAGACAAAGCAGAACTGGCCCAGAGGATTTCCAAGGAGCAGCTGGTGGATTCAAACTGCTGACCTTTCCGTTAGCAGCGTGAGCTCTTGACCACTTCACCACTAGGGCTCCGAAGCTAATATTAAAAAAAAAACCCACTGCCGTTGAGTCGATTCTGACTCATAGCGACCCTATAGGACAGAGTAGAACTGCCCCATAAAGTTTCCATGGAGCGTCTGGCAAATCTGAACTGCCGACCTCTTGGTTAGCAGCCGTAGCACTTAACCACTATGCCACTAGAGTTTCCAAGTATTAGTGAGGCCTAAATCAGTCCTCACAATACTCCCAGCCTGTTACGGATTGAATTGCATCCTCCAAAATATGTGTTGTAAATCCTAACCTCTTTGCCTGTGGTTATAATCCCATTTGGGAACGGGCTGCCTTTGTTATGTTACTGAAGCAGGGTTAGTATAGGGTGTGCCTTGAGCCAATCTCTTTTGAGCAAAAGAAGCAGACATGGGGGAAGAGAGATGCCAAGCCACATGAAGATTGCCCAGGAGCAGAAGCTCAGGAGAGACAAGAACCTTCCTCTAGAGCCGACAGAAGGAGAAAGCGTTCTCCTACAGCCAGCACCCTGAGTTCAGCCTTCCAGCCTCCTAAACTGTGAGAAAATAAGTTTGTTTGTTAAAGCCACCCGCTTACGGTATTTCTGTTATAGCAGCACTAGATACCTAAGACTCAGCCCCAGACTGGAAGCAAGTCTTCTTTCATTAGGACTATAAAACTTCCAATTTTGAAAATATAAAACAAAACCCAAATGTTTGAAATCACAGCAGAAATCACCCAAAGGCTCAAAGGACATGCCAAGGCTTTTAGCCATGACTTACTTCAGTATTTAACCTTATGAGTTTTTTTACAGTAAACTCTCAAAGTGTTCCCAGGAACTCAGTACAAGGCTCCCACCCCACAACCTCTCCAGGCAAGTAAGTACCTCAGAAAACCCCAATCACTGGACTCCTGCCTCATCTGTTCTCCAGCTCTGTCCTAATTCAGTCTCCAACATTTGCCTACCCAGCTTACCCCTTCTGCTTCAGTCCTTCAAGCTCCCTTTCACCTTCAGGACGCAGTTCTGAGTCCTCAGAATGACAAACAAGGTTCTTTGTACTTGGTCCCATCCCCTAGGCAGGACTCCAGGCATAAACGCGGGGTCCCCAGTCCTATGAGTCACATTCAGGAACGTGGACCACTGGCTACAGTGGGTCAGATCAAGAGTTACAGAGACAGAATTCAAAGCCCTACTCTTCCTCTTACTAGCCAGACAATGTTGGGTGAATCAACCTCCCTGAACCTCAGCTTTGTCACCTGAAAAGAAGGCTAGTATCTATTCACAGGCATGTTATGAGAACTGAAAGCATTAAGCAATGAAAAGGCCCTGGTACATAGGTAATGTTCAGTAAATGTTGGCTCTTCCTCCACTTTTCCTAACCCACACCAGGCTACATGTGCTGGGTTCTGGGCCTTGACACTGTGCCTTGATCAGAACAAAGAACCTGGGATATAGGTCCAAATGAAGGAGCCCTGGTGGTGCTACTAATCCAAAGATCAACAGTTCAAACCCACCAGCTGCTCCACGGAAGAAAGATGTGGCAATCTGCCTCTGTAAAGATTACAGCCTAGGAAACCCTATGGGGCAGCTCTACTCTGTCCTATAGGGTTGCTGTAAGTTGGAATCGACTCAGTGGCAATGGGTTAAGATGGGTTAGGTCCTTATACTATTGCTTTAATCTTAAACTCCAAAAGGACTAATTTTTCCCTTCTGACATGTCTTACTTTGGCTTACTTCATCTAAATTTGCTTAATCAAGTGAATCCTCCTTCAGGGTTAGTACTAAAGCCTTCAGCAGAACTGTTCCTCCTTCGTTCAAAACTAACTCCCACTAATCCCTTCCCATAAATCTCTGAAGGCAAATGTTAGTAAATCAAATCTGGTGGGTCGCTACGTCCAACATGGGCTTCAAAATGTTTTCTTCGTAATCTCTTCCATAGTACAAGAGGTAAAGTAAATAGTTAAAATAATATCAGTCAGTGGCTTTAAAATTTTTCTAAATTATGCTTTTTTTTTTAATCAAACCCTTCAGGAGAATAATCTGTTTTATAATTCTTTTAAGAATAAAAATTTTCAAGGAGTGCCACTGAAACAAATAACTGATCCAGCAACGAGTTATTTAGCCCTTCTTCTACATGACTGTGATAAAGGTAACACAAGTAAGAAAAAGTCAATTAATGTTTTTTGAGTAGCTGCAAAGTGCCAGGCACTGTTCCAAGGATGCATCAGTCAATAAAACAGACAACAGTCCTCCTATCACTTAGAGGAGACTGTCTCAGTCACCTAGTGCTGCTGTAACAGAAATACCACAAGTGGATGGCTTTAACAAAGAGAAATTTATTTCTTCACAGTAAAGTAGGCTAAAAGTCCAAATTCAGGGCTTCGGCTCCAGGCGAATGCTTTCTCTCTATCGGCCTTCTCATCAATCTTCCCTGGACTAGGAGCTTCTCTGCACAGGGACCCAAGGTCCAAAGGACGCGCTCTGCTCCAGGTACTGCTTTCTTGGCGATATGAATTCCCCTTGTCTCTCTGCTCACTTCTTTATTTTATATCTCAAAGGATTGCCCCAAGACACAAACCAATCTTATACATTAAGTCCTGGCTCACTAACACAACTACTGCCCATCCTGCCTCATTAATATCATAGAGCCAGGATTTACAACATATAGAAAAATCACACAATACCGGGAATCAGGGCCCAGCCAAATTGATACACACATTTTTGGACGTAATTCAATCCATGACAGAGACATACTAAACAAACAGAACATGCAGCGTCACGTGGCGATGTGTGCTGTGGAGAAAAGGTGACGTGAGGGCTGCCATTTTAGATGAAGTGGTCAGGAAAGGTCTCTCCGAGAAGATGACCGCTGAGTCAGGAGACAGTCGGGGGCAAATGCTCCCGGAAGAAGGTGCCGCGGCTGCAATGGCTCTGGTGCAGGAACACACCGTGGAGAGGCGCCTTCATGAAGGTCACAGTTTAGTGTGTGTGTGAGGAGGTGGTGGGCAGATAGGGCCCGTGAATAATCAAGTAGAACACAGTGAGGGCTCTGGGAAGACAACCAAACCAAACCAGTTGCCATCGAGTCGATTCCTACTCATGGCGGCCCCACGTATATCACAGTAGAACTGTGCTCCGTAGGGTTTTCAGTGGCTGATTTTTCAGAAGTAGATCACTAGGCCTTTCTTCTGAGGTGCCTCTGGGTGGACTTGAACTTCCAACCTCTTGGTTAGTAGCTGTGTGCATTAACAGTTTGTGCCACCCAGGGGCTCCTGTGGGAAGACTGAAGGACACAATTGCCACTTGGAGGAGGAGGAAGGAAGGCCAGAAGGGCAGGGTCTGCATATTTAGTTTTTCTTCTTTGTCCTGGGACAACAACCACTGTCTCTCTCACAGGGGAGCTACCTGTACAGGCAGATAGATGTGACAAAGGGTACACCTCCTGTGCCACACTCCACGTCAGTCAGGATGGCTGGAACACCGGGTTTATGTGGGGAAGTGGCGGGCAGGGGGTGGGCAGAGGAGAACCCTGTTTGCCGTTCTGAGGACTCAGAACTGCATCCTAAAGGTACAGCGGGGTCTGAAGGACTAAAGCAGAGGGGTGAGCTGGGCAGGCACGTGTCAGAGACTGATGAAGACAGACCTGGAGAACAGATGAGGTGGGAGTCTGGCGACGTGGGATGACACGACAGTTCAGTGGTCAGCTACTAACCGAAAGGTTGGCAGTTCAAACCTACCCAGCGGCTCTGTGGGAGAAAGACCTGACAAACGGCTTCCAAAAGGATCACAGCCTAGGAAACCCTATGGGGTAGTTCTACTCTGTCACATGGGGTGGCTATGAGTTGGAATCGACTTGACCGCACCCAACAATGACAAAATGCAACAAGATCTCTAGCCAGCAACAGATCAGACTGACATCGGTTCATCTAAGGGCCTTAACCTTCTGCGAATGACAGAACCCACTTAATGTACACAACATACAGCTGTAGAACGTGCAACCCTTAATAGCCTCGGATATATATTCACGTTAGAAGTAAACCGTTAATGGCAAATAGAAGTGTAATTCATTCACTTTTAGTACAAAACACTTCACATTGCTAAGCTTCAACGCAACCACCATCTTTCACAGCATATTGTTCAATCCAGTTTTCTAAGTCGCTGAAAGCATTCTCCAGTTACTGCTGAGTGATTTCCTAAATTGCATTCGTGCTCCCTGCCCTAAGTTTCCCCAAAGAATGTGATTCTGATTAGCAAATGACAATTTTAACAAGCTTGCTTCTATCACGGGTATATCCAAAGTCATTAAACCTTAAAGGTGGCAAGAGGAGTTTATAAATATCTCCCACGTTCAAAGGAAAACTGAGGAGAGCTTTTGTGACGTATACTCGGTAATTAGAACACCATCCTCTCTCCTCCATGATGACACTAACGTAAGGGCCCACCATGAATTGGTCTCTGAGTGATAGTGGATCTGTACTAACTCACACAGAACAGGCAGCAGTGTTCAGGGTAGGAACTGGGGCAGCGGGAAGAGGGAAGCTGAGCCCCTCGGGATGCCACCAAGGGGATGGGGAATCTCCATTGCAGCCCTAGTGCCCTATTACTGAACTCAGTACAAGCCACAAAGGCACTTCTCTGTGGAGAGAAAAATTCATCAAGTCAGGCATCGGGAGGAGGAAGAAATGGAGATCAGAGAGCCAGAAGCAATGCCAAAGGTCAGCGGTCTTGTTCCCTGCATTCAGGAAGACTCCACGCTACCGTATTTTACAGACTACACTTTGCACAGATAATCTGGTCAGGCAGCGTTAAGGAATTCTAAAGACTCAGCTATAGTGACTCATGTTTAATGCAGGCTCACAGAGACCTATCATCCCAGCACTAGAGTCTACAGCCCAGAACCCAGCTGCCTGCACACTACGGACTCTGCCTGAATCTCGCTAATTTGCTCTTTAGGACCTTACAGGAAGCACATCCAAATTCCTTTCTGTCTATTATACAACCACCTACATCCTCTACTTGAGGAAGACTTGTCGTTGTTAGCTGTCCTTGCGTCAGCCCCCAACTCCTGACAACCCCATGTTCAGTGGGATTGGATGGTTGTGATCCATAGGGTATTCACTGGCAGATTTTCAGAAATGGATTGCCAGGCCTTTCTCCCTAGTCTCTCTTAGTCTGGAAGCTCCACTGAAACCTGTTCAGCATGAAAACAACACATAAGCCCCCACTGACAGACGGGTGGTAGCTGGGTGGTGGCTATGCGTGAGATGCATTGGCCTGGAATCGAATCTGGGTCTCCTGCACAGAAGGCGAGAATTCTACCACTGAACCACCAAAGCCCCAGAAAAACTCACTTGCCTGCTTTCTGTTCTTGTCACGCACATTGCTTGTCCTTATTGCCACAGCTTTACTTCTCCTATTCCCTTTACCAAAAGGAACTCAATCCTGTCCTCAACCTCTGCGAATCCTTCCCAGTCCACAGTGAGCTTGCCAATCTAAGCTGAATGTCTGTAGTCACCCAGGTCTACTTCCACTTATGATCCTATACTGAAAACTCCCCCAAAAACTTTGGGTATGTTAAGCTGTTCCCATGCATTTGTCTTGACAAACTCTATGAAGAGATAAATTCCTTAAAGGCAAGAACAAAGTCCAAAATTCCTTGTCTCCCATACTCTGCTCAGCACAGAGCCTTAGCCTCTATGTGGCTTTGTAAAGTCCTTCATAAACAAAGGTGACTCCTACGTAACATCTGTGAGAGCGTCAACCTCAGGGCGTACAGTAAGGCCTCAGTCTTAACAAGGGGAACAACAAGAAGATAACTGAGTAAATCAGGATGCTGTTCCAGCAAGAGCAAGCTTGTAAGGCTTTTGAAAAGAACAGTCTTGACTGTATGGGAAATGTCCCTCAGCATATATTAGGCTACAGTATGTATAAAAAAGATTCTAGAATTGTTCTGCCTCAGTGCCTAAGCAAGGGCCCCCATCAAAAAGAAAGAAAGAAAGCTGATTCTAGAAACACAGAGTGAGTGTCAGGAGTTAAGCCAGAGTCTAGACACTTTGTTTCAAGTTTGCTTCTGAGGCGCCATGAACAAAAGATGAAGGAAGAAACCCAAAGACCAGGTAAGTGAGTCTCACCCTTCAATTCAAAACTGTAAACCTTTCTTTTCCTGGGGTCTGGGGATTCATCACAAGTTTCTTGGTTATCAGCTGCAAATAGCAGGGAAAAACACCTGTAGGATGTACCATCTACTTCTTAACACTCAAAAGCACGTACTCCACCCACCTGAACACAGTGCAAGTATTATCTGTATTCTCCTATCCTGACCTCATATTTGTGCAAAATTTCTTTAGAATGGATGACCACAACGACCACAGTCTCCACCAGACTGAGTCCAGCACAACTAGATGGTGCCGAGCTACCACCGCTGACTGCTCTGACAGGGCTAACAACAGAGCGCTCCAGACAGAGCTGGAGAAAAACACAGACCAACATTCTTAACTCGCAAAAAAAGACCAGACTTACTGGACTGACACAGTATGGCCCCTGGACACCCTTTTAACTCAATACTGAAGTTACTCCTGAGGTTGACCCTTCGGCCAAAGATTAGACAGGCCTATAAAATAAAACGAGACTAAAGGGGCACACCAGGGGCAAAGACAGGAAAGCTGGAAAAGGGGAAGCCAATGTTGAGATGGGAGAGTGTTGACGAGTCATATGGTCACAAAACAATGTCACAATGTAACAAAACAATATGTATATAGTTAAATGAGAAACTAATTTGCTCTGTGAACCTTCATCTAAAGCACAATTTCAAAATTCTTTAGAACAGGATCTTCTGTGTGGGAAGAGAAGGAAGGGAGAGGGACACCAGAGCAAACAGGCTGAATTTTTTTGAAGCACAAAGGCTTTTCCTAAGTCTACTGTAAAGGACGTTTGTCCAGCAAAAACGACACAAAACACAAGTAAACTTACAGTTCGAACAAGTGCCTGCTGACTTCTGCATCGACCGCACTGAGAGGGTCGTCCAGGAGGTAGATGTCTGCGTCTTGATACACTGCTCTAAAAAAACGGAGAGATATCAGACAGGAGAAGGCTTCGCACTTCCCAACTCTCGCCTAACAAATAACAACAGTGTTGAACAGTTTGGGTGTTCATTCCAAAAAAGCAAACAGAATGACCAAGACAAGGGCTTCACACAGCACCCAACACACAGTAAGCAGGTTCTACACATTCGCCACGATTCCAAGTAGGATGAGAGACATGCAGAAAGCAGCAATTTTAACACACCTGCTTCTATCCAGTGTACACCCAAAGTCATTAACCCTTAAGGGTGCAAGAGAGCTTTATGAATATCTTTAATATCTACTTTAAAAAATGAGTTCAAAGGACAACTTGGAAGAGCGTTTGTGAAGTGTACTTAGCAATTAGGACACCTTCCTCTCACCTCCATAATGACCCTAACGTAAGGGCCTCCCATGAACTAGCCTGTGGGTGATGGCAGATTTGTGCGGGCTCAAACAGACATGGTGGCAGACATTTTTGAGTTCAGCATAGGGAGCTGGGGCCGCAAGAACGGGGAGGCTGAGCTACTCATGATGCCCGTCACTGAGCCGTGATTTACCTTGCCAGGTTGATCCGTGCTTTCTGCCCTCCGCTCAGCGTGGCTCCCCGATCTCCTATCACGGTTAGATCACCGTCCTCCAAAAGCTGTAAATCCTACATGCAGAAAGGGAAAAAAGAAAACTTAAAATGTCGTCTTCCTGCTGTCATCCTAAATGTCCAGCTTTCGTTCTTCAGGAATACATGTGTATTTGATCAAGAGCAATGAAGGTTATTTCATAGTAGCTAAATTATAACCTTGAACCCTTCAGAAAACTCTTAGTGCTTTTTGGTTCATTTCTGTATTATTTATTTTTTTTACAGACTTACGCATCTAACCAATTTAACAGGTATTTACTGAGCACCAATTATCCATCAGGCCTTGGGTGGGGACAGCGAACAGCAGTGAACAAAACCAAGTTCCTGGAGTATCCATGGCAGGAGAATGACAAAGATTATGAGTGAAATGGTGAAAATGGTGATAAGCACGAAAAGAAAAACTGAAGCAGGCTTAGAGGGAGAGAGACGGATGGAAGAAATGTCCATTTTATATAGAGGGTCAGGAAGGTCTTCAATCAGAGGGGACTTGAGCATAGGCCTATCAATGGTGGAATAAGCTGAGGCTATGGGGCAGATGCGTGGCCAGGTGCTCGAGCAACAGCAAGGAGGCCAGTGCAGCCGCAGCGCAGTGAGTCAGCAGTGGGGAGATGAGAGCAGAGAAGTAGGAAGACGTGCCACAGCTGGCGTCGCTGAATTGCATCTGAGAAAAAGGTTGAACTGGCAAATGTTGTGTTATCTATAGTTTTACAATTAGAAAAAAAAGGCTTATGCAGAAGGTAGGATGGGAAAAAAAAAACAAACAAAAGATGTGCCACGGTTTCATTCCCAGTGGAATGGGAAGGGGGCTGGGGGAGCAATGACACAATCTGCTTCTTCCTGGAAAACGGACTGTAAGGGGGCAAGGCTGGAAGCGAGACACAAGTTAGGGGACTACCACGATAATCTCTGCCATAAACAACACGGGCTAGGACCAGAGTGGTGGCAGTGGAAAAGGAGGGAAGGGGTGACATTCCGGACAAACTTCCAAGGTAGAGTTCCTGGGGTTGCTGATGGGATGGACGTGGGCTGCGAGACAAGAAGAGAAGAGCTACAACGTTTCTGGCCTGAGGAAGCAGAAGAAGAGGGCCATCGTTACTGAGACAGGGAAGATGGCAGGCGTAGGTTCAGGGGATGAAACCCAAGTTTCTGTTACGGACAAGCTGAGATGCCTACTGGGCATCCAACTGGTGATACCAAGTTGCCTAGCTGCACAGGTAAGTCTCAAGATCTGTGCTACCGACATAAATGGGGGCATGAGCCTAACAAGCAGTTTTTAAAGCCATGAGACTTAGTGTATCGCAGAATAAGTGTGCTTTAACAAGCCATTTTGCTGATCTGTCTCAGGTTCCCACTTTCATATAGGGGATATACGTCGGACCCACATTGTCACAGTGATGTTTAAGGCACAGAGCTTGACTGACAGACAAAAATCTGCACAGTGGAAAGAGCACTCTGGGCAGAGAAAACTAGAGGAGAGGGAACTGTGTGTTCAAGGGACACCTTGACCATATCAGCCAGACTCAGTCCATGCCTGTTCCATGCAGGCCACAAAAAACTAAAGGCCAAGAAGGATATGAAATTTTGGTTTGAGGATCTGTGAATCTGTCAGAAGTTATATTTTAACATTAAGAAATAAATTCACAAAGCATAGTATCTTAAAAAAGAAAAAGAAAGATGACAAAAACATCCCCCAAATGACAAGATAACAATCAGGTTTAAGTTACATAAAATAAAAATCTTTACTTAGATTTGTGTCAGTTATCACTAGGTAGGTCCTGGCATAGGCAAGCTGAGTCTTTTGGTTATCTGCTAAATCTCACAAGCATCAATCTAGCACTAGAACCAAAACCAAAAAACCAAACCCACTGCCGTCGAGTCGATTCCAACTGATAGTGACCCTACAGGACAGAGTAGAACTGCTCCATAGAGTTTCCAAGGAGTGCCTGGTAGATTTCAATTGCCGACCTTTTGGTTAGCAGCCACAGCACTTAACCACTAGGCCACCAGGGTTTCCAGCCCTAGATTAGCAACCAATCATCCTTCATACTGCTAAAGCCCCCCTTTCTCCATCCCTACTTTGGCAAACTAGAGGAGAAGGCAAGAGGCGCCTTGGAGTTTCTATGATAATCAAGTCCTTTAATCCAACTCTCGTTTTCCTCACCTACAAAAATGAGCTGGAGAGGCAAGGTTACTAAATTCAAAGAATGCTATGAAGAGCAAAAGAAATAGGTATATGAACGCTCTCTATAAATAGAAATAGGATACGAATTAATTGTAACTTGCTACTGGTGACTGATAAATGCATGTTTTTAATCAAACCAACAAACAGCGAGACCCCATTTGCAGTGTGAGTCACAAGGAACAAAGTGAGCCACCAAAAAGGAAAAAAGAAGAGATTCTCTCCATCATAACCCACCCCCAACAGCCCACAAGGACACACAGGAACACAGGGTTCTCGACATACTCAAAGTCTAACTGGACTGTATCAGAGTAAAAGGCAGCAATGTTACTCATTATCATGTCCTATCATTTCTTTGTTGATCTCAAAGTGAATAACATCTCCTGCTTTTCATTTTCGTTAATATAATAAGCCATGTTAAGACAGGTTCCCAGCCTTCAACCCAACCACACAAACACACACACACACACTGTCCAGCTGGCCTCCACGTCTTGGGTAAAAGTGCTTCCAATGTGCTCTTCTTAGTTTTTATTCACTGATTTTATGTTGTTTTGTTTGCTTTCTCGAAATTGTATCAAGTTATAGCACAGCAACCTGAGCCATTTTCTAGAGAAGGCACTTAAAACCCACTCTTTCATTCGGCACAGGTGGGGAATGAGAAACGGGCCGTCTCTGAGCCTGGCAGTAGGACCCTGAGTGTGCCACTGACTCTGCCAACTAGGGCCAAGCCTCAGACACGAAAAGCACTGAAAACGACTCAAAATAAAATCAGAGTCAGGCTATTTTCCTAACCACCACTTTCTGCTTTGGTTAAAGTGGAAGCCTGAGCTGAACATCTCTGACGGTTCCTCCCAACCCATGAGAGGAAGGCACTCTTACTTGCGTTAGTTAGCTGTCAGTTAAGTCTGGCCAGTTATTTCCTCTCCAGTTGTTTTCGCCAAAGCACACACACAGGCTAGAGGAAAATCAGAAGCTGGTTGAGCAGGTTTGATGTCACTGGACCAGAAACACATCAAGTGCACCTGAGTGACGGCGGAACACTAGTGAGGAGACGGAGGAAGGGTTCAGAGAGGCATCCAGAGCCGACCTGAGGCTCTGGCAAAGGACTAGATTCCAGAGACAAATAGGAGGTGTCTCATACCTCTGTTCACAGCTCTTCTCCCTCTGAAATTGCCTTTCCTAGCATGGCCTGTCAATACTCTAACCATCTCTCAGGCCCAGGGCAAACCTTCTCTCCCAGGAAACCATCCCTGAGTCTCCCCAGTCAGAAGTCGCATCCCCTTCTACTGGGTTCCCAAATCTTTGGTTGTATTTTTCATGAAGGATCCCCCTGACTCAGCCTCACAACTGTATGTGTGTACATGGCTTATCTCCCCATTAGCCTTTAGTTACATCCTTGATGATAAGGATTATGCATCAAGCACTGTTTAGATTATATATACACACAGAGAAAGAGTCAATCAGTCCCTGCGTGGCACAAGTAGTTAAGAGCTCAGCTATTAAACAAAAGGTTGGTGGTTCAAATCCACCCAGAGGCATCTCGGAAGAAAGACCTGGTAATCTACTTCCAGAAGATCACAGCTGCTAAAAAGCCTACAGAGCACGGCTCTACTCGGACACACTTTGGGTCACCATGAGTCAGAACAACTCGACAGCAACTTTTTTTTTTTATATAATATTTTTTTTCACATACGAGACAGTTAAGACTAAAAGAGGTTATGCATTTGGTTCAAGGACTCCCAGTTGTTAAACAGAATAGATGAATTTAAACCAAGTACATCCCATTTCACAGCCTTTAGGCTTTCTTTCATATCGTGCTGTCCCACGTGGTTACTGAAAAATGTATCTAAATCAAGGCAATACTGTAACAATCCAAGGCTTGAAGCCCTCTATATCCAGGCTCAGGAGTATCAATAAATTTAATCTCCATATTTAGATGAGCCTCATTTGTCCCTTCTGTACTTTTCGTTTTGGACTTCCTATTTTGTCACAGGGAAGTATACACTCATCTCAATTCAGAGATGAAAAATAGAGATATAACAATAACTATTAGATTAGACCAGGGTGGAAAGGGGAGTGTGCTGTCACATTATAGGGACTCCAACTAGTGTCACACAACACTATATGTATAAAGACTTGTATAAGAAATTAACTTGAGCTGTAAACTTTCATCTAAAGCACAGTTAATAAAAAAAAAAAAAAAGCTTCAGACTACAAAAAAAAGAATTTCAAGATGATGAGAGCAGAGCATTAAGCCAAGCAGGGGCCCTTCCGAACATGGCACTCTGTGCAGCGGCGCAGGTTGGGTGCCCATGACACTGGCCCTCAACTGCCCATTGGGCTTTTGAGAGGAAAGTCACTGGGAGAGACAGGGTGGAAGCAAAGGACTGTAGACAAGTCCACTCGTTCCTGCCTAGAGCTGTCCTGGTTTCTGTCCTTTCCCTTCTGAGGCCTGGTTGTCCCATTCACCAACTTTGCCTTTGAACTGGTGAGCCCCTACACACCTGCCCATAAACTCCTTTTTGGTTTTGCTTTCTATTTTGTGTCTGTGGCTTGCTCGAAGACAGCCTAATAGACACAGGCTATTGACAAGTAATTCCCACTTATTGGGCATACTTTTATGTCAGTCTCATCTCAGGCACAGGGATAAAGCAGTAAGGAACAATCGGTAAGTTCCTTGCTCTCACAGAGCTCCCTGAAAAATACAAACAAGACAACAATGGATAAATAAATAACTTCAGAGAGTTTAAACAAAAAGAAAAAGCTAGAAATAGAAGTACCATATGATCCAGCAATCCCATTGTCTGGAATATATCCTAGAGAAATATGAGCCATCACATGAACAGATATACGCACACCCATGTTCATTGCAGCACTCTTCACAACAGCAAAAAGAGGGCAACAACCTAGGTGCCCACCAACAGCCAAATGGATAAACCAATTATGGTATACTCACACGACGGAACACTACGCAACAACAAATAGCAACAATGAATCCATGAAACGTCTCATAACGTGGATGAATCTGGAAGGCATTATGCTGAGTGAAATTAGACACAAAAGGACAAATACTGTATCAGACCACTATTATAAGAACTCAAGAAAAGGTTTAAACACAGAAGAAAACATTCTTTGGTGGTTTCGAGGGTGGGAAGCGAGTGGGAGGGGAATTCACTAACTAGGATAGTAAACAAGGATCACCTTTGGTGAAGGCAAGGACAATACACAACACAGGCGAAGTGAGCACAACTGGACCAAAGCAAAAGCTAGTAAGTTTCCTGAACACATGCAAACACTTGGAGGGGCGGAGTAGCTGGGGGCTGGGGCCTGGGGACCATAGTTTCGGGGACATCTAGGTCAACTGCCGTAACAAAGTTTATTAAGAAAACGTTCTGCATCTCGCTTTGGTGAGTGGCGTCTGGGGTCTTAAAAGCTTTTAAGTGGCCACCTAAGATGCATCAATTGGTCCCGACCCACTTGGAGCCAAGGAGAATGAAGAACACCAAAGATAAAAGGAAAATATTAGCCCAAGAGACATAAACCACAGACCCCATCAACCTGAGACCAAAAGAACCAAATGGTGCCCAGCTACCACCAATGACCACCCTGCCATGGAACACAACAGAGAGTCGTGGACGGATCAGGAAAAAGTGTGGAGCGGAACTCAAATTCATGAAAAAAGACCAGACTTGATGGTCTGACAGAGGCTGGAGGAATCCCCAACTATGGCCCCCCGACGCTCCATTAACCAAGAACTAAAACCATTCCCGAAGCCCACTCTTCAGACAAAGATTAGACTGGACTATAAAACAAAAAATGATACTCGTGAGGAGTGAGCTTCTCAGTTCAACCAGATAGATGAGTCCAAAAGCAGGATGAGAAGGTAGGAAGGGACAGGAGCTGGCTGAACGGACAAGGGAAACCTGAGGTGGAAAGGGGGAGTGTGCTGTCACTTTGTGGGGACTGCAACTAATGTCATAAAACAGTATGTATATAAATATTTATGTGAGAAATTACCTTGAGCTGTAAACCTTCACCTAAAGCACAATTAAAAACAAATAAAAGATGTAACAATAACTATTTTATAATTGTCATGGCAATCAAAAAAAAAAAAAAATGTCCAAGTTAGCAGAATGTGGTAAACATGGGAAGAAACTTTAAGCCTGTAGACATCCCAGCAATCAAAAAATACCCACTGCTGTCGAGTTGATCCTGACTCATAGCAACCCCATAGGATTTCCAAGGCTATAAATCTTTACTGAAGTAGACTGCCACATCTTTCTCCTGCGGAGCCCACGGTGGTTCAAACCACCAACCTTTCAGTTGGCAGTGGATCACTTTAATCACTGCGTCAGCAGGGCTCCATTATGGATATCCCAGAGGCTTTATAAATTCAAATGATCTATGTGTGAAAATATTAAGCTTTAGGAATTTATTTAGGAGCTCTGGTGGCACAGCAGTTAACCATTTGGCTGCTAACCAAAAGGTCTGCAGTTCGAACCCACCAGCCACCCCTTGGAAACCCTATGGGGCTGTTCTACTCTGTCCTCCAGGGTCACTATGAGTTGAAATCAACTCAAAGGCAACAGGTTTGGTTTGGTTGTTTTTTATGTGTAGAATACCTATAGAAATAAGTTATTTACTCACATACATTCTTTACAGTTTATGGATATGATTTTATCCCGAATTGGCTGCTCCTGTAATCACAATCTAACGTTTACAGAGTGCTTGTCATGTGCCTAGTGAGCAGGCACTTTAAATTCATTATCTGTTTCATCCTCAAAACAACCTTATGAGGCTGAGAGTATCCTTATCTCCACTTAACCGATGAAGAAACTGACACTTTGTATGGTTAAGATAATCAGCCAATGCTACACACCTAGTAAACAGAACCTTGGTGGAGCAGTGGTTAAGCGCTCAAATCTACCAGCCACTCCTTGGAAACCCTATGGGGCAGTTCTACTACGTCCTATAGCGTTGCTATGACTTGGAATTGACTAGATGGCAACAGGTTTGGTTTTGGTTAGTAAACAGACACTGAGACTCGATCCAGGTCTGTCTCAGCCCAGGGCGTCAGATTTTAACCATTACCCTAAAGGATCTTACATTATTAGGCTTTTCCCGAGGTATGTTCTATAACTTATTATTGTGTTACTTTGAATACGTAATTGGTTTAAATGGATATCGCTGAATGTGAATTACTACTTACCACCTTATTTTATTTCAGAAATATTTTTAACTCAATGAAGTTATATACATTTACTTGAATTGTTACTGTTAGCTACCATTGAGTCAACTCCAACTCGTGGCAACTCGTACAACAGAATGAAACACTGCCCAGTCCTGCCCCATCGTCACGATCGATGGTCAGCTGGGTCCACTGCTGGGACCGCTGTGTGCTCTGGGTGCCTTGCAAGCTAGGGGGCTTATCTTCCAGCACTCTATCAGACAACATTCTGTTGTGATCCATAAGATTTTCACTGGCTAACTTTGGAAACAGATTGCCAGGCCTTTCTTCCTAGGCTGTCTTAGTCTGGAAGCTCCACTGCAACCTATCCATCATGGGTGGCCTTGCTGATATCTGAAATACTGGTGGCATAGCTTCCGGCATCACAACATGCAAGACACAAAATACGACAAACTGACAAATGGGTGGTGGTTATTACTTTAATGAAATCTCATACATCCGTTGTTGTTATTGTTGTTGGGTGCCATTGTGCTAATTCTGACTCATAATGACCCCAAATGACAGAGTAGAACCGCCTTGTAGAGTTTTCTAGGCTGCAATCTTTACAGGAGCAGATTGTCAGGTCTTTCTCCTGTGGAGTTGCTGGGTGGGTTGAACCACCAACCTTTTGGTTAGCAGTCAAGTGCTTAACCTTTGTGTCACCGGAGCTCCATATAATACATCTAATTGTTACTAATATATCCAAAAAGAGGAATATTGCTTATTTCTGCTATTTTTTTTTTCTCCACGATTTTATTTTGGGGGAGGGACTGTAAGGAGAAATCTTTACTTCATTCATTCAGTCATACATACATGTAGAAAAAAGGGCTATAACAGTAACGATTGCTACCATTTACCAAATCCCTGGCATGTTTTCATTTTACACGCATTTCCTATACTCTTTACAATAATCCCGTAACTCCCCATTTAATAAAAAACGAAACTCAGGCAAACTCCTGGATTTATTCAGGTCTATTTCCCTCCAGGAACCCTGGTGGCACAGTGGTTAAGAGCTTGGCTGCTAACCAAAAGGCTGGCAGTTCAAATCCACCAACCACTCCTTGGAAACCCTATGGGAGAGTTCTACTCTGTCCTATAGGGTCGCTATGAGTTGGAATCGACTCAATAGCAACAGGTTTGGGGTTTTTTTTTTTTTTTTTGGTAGTGTCTCTCCAAAGGCCAAGCTGTGCCTGCACCAAAGGTCCAAAATCATTCCAGGAAGCACTTATTCTCTTGTGGGTGTCTTATGCCCATCTGTGACGACACATGCTGATTCCCCTGCTAAACAAAGTCATAAGTGGTATTTCAGACTGTGGTAAACCTCTTGGAAACCATCTGATCCAACAACGCCATTTTGCGGCACAGATGTCAGAGGCTCAGGCAAGTAACATGGCACTTCCCAAATGATGGCACCTGGACCAGGACTCCAGTTCTCTTCCCCTCCTTCACCCTGGGCTTCACTTCCTGCCGAGGGAGGAAATGAGGACAGGAGATCCTCACTCCACTTCACTGTGTCATTCAACACATAGGACAACAGTCCACGTTTCTAACCATGAAAAAGGGACAGAAAAATCTCCATCATCAAGGCCGCTGGATGGCCCAGTCTGTGGAGATCCCAGTCATACGGGGGTCTGTGTGCCCTGAGAGTGGTGAAGCCCAGGAATATTGTGCACGTTACCATCCAATCCTCCCATCTAGCCCTGGTAAAGATACTGGTCCCTGGAGAAAACCCTGGATGGCAGCCACTGTCACAACAGCTGCCTTTCTCCAGAGGTGTCCAAACAGGGGAGAGCAGAAAGGCAGGGAGGAGCTATGTCCAGGAATACCAGGCAGGGTACAGAAAAATCCAAAGGCTGGACTGGATGGAGCTGAACCTGATTCGGGTAAACAGAAAACGCTTCATATCTGTGTTTTCCACATTCCACCTTCATCAGTCACCCAACGTTTAAAATAGTTCTTCCTTATAAACTCCTTCAGTCGAGAGGGCACAGTGGAAAAGTCTGGAATCTAAGGCCACACACAAACATATTTGAACATAAGTGGCAAGTATTTGAGTCTTGGAGTCTCTCTAAGCCGTAGTTTTACTGACTATGAGGATAGGAACATCCAAGAGGATGGAAACTTGTGGTAAAAGGTTTCAAAATCATATACTTTTGTGCGTGTGTGTGTGTGTGCGTGCGTGAGAGACAGAGAAAAAAAGCGATTAACATGCGATGGACTTTGAATCAATGGGCACTGTTACTATTACTGGTTTACATTTGCTTTCCCCTGCTTTTCTCACACAGCATACACTTTATTTAATAGAACTCAAGCTCATTACTGTTAGCTTGATGTCATTTCTGAAAACACATCATCTCTCGTTAACAATAACCCCAGAGAAAGAAAGAAGTCCATTAAACAAGCAATTATTTTTGGTCCACATCATCAGAAAATGCTACTCACCTGATACAATCTATGATATTCAAGCCGTTGTTCACAAAGCTGGTTTAGAGCCATCAACACCATACCTTTTCAAGGCTGACCTAGCATTTGGCACAGGGCATAAAAGAACAGTTGGATGTCTAGACTGCATTGAACAGACCCTGTGGTGAGCCCTTTAAGGCTTATTATTCAATGATTTTTACAACCCAAAGAAAGTAAGGTAGACAACAGCCTGCTAGCCCCTGAAGCGAAACAACTATCAGTATTTACTACCTTCTTCTTTTCTTTTTTGCTAAATCATACCTCCTATCAGGTATGTTCCATCTTCATCACACGCCTGTTTTATTTAGCTGTGTACCACCACATACGGTTACATGCTTCATCTTGCCGTTTTCTGCCAAACGCGATGTCATTTCTGAAAACAACAATCTCTCCCCCTAGTGAAATTACGCAGTATTAACAAGGAATTTTTAAAACGTTCCATTTTCTTCAAAAACTAAATTGCCAGAAAAACGAGGTAGAGGAGACCTACAGAGTGAAAAAGATCTACGAGACATATCGAGACGATCTAAGTGCCATGTGCAAACCACATCTGAATTCTGATCAAACAGACTGTTGAAGTGTACCTCGATACAAGAGGGAACGACACGTAAACACCGGCTGGAAAGACAATGATATTAAGGGATTTGGGTCATTTTTTGGTGTTATCACGCAGTATGATTTTTACAAAGGAGTTTCCATCTTCAGAGATACATAAGATATTTACGGATGAAATCGCATGAAGTCTAGGATTTGCTTCAGAATAACTTGGCGGGAGGGTGATAAACAGGGTAAAAACCAAAAAAGAAAAACTCAAAACCAAACCTGTTGCCGTCGAGTTGATTCCAGTTCATAATGACCCTGTAGGATAGAGTAGAACTCCCCTGTAGGGCTTCCAAGGAGCAGCTGGTGGATTCCTGGTGGCACAGTGTTTAGGCATGGTTAACCCCATGGGGCAGTTCTACTCTGTCCTACAGGGTCACTGAGAGTCAGAATCAACTTGACGACAATGGGTTTGGTTCTGGTTTTCTTTTAAGCAGAGGAAACAGAATCAGCCACAAGCTGATAAAGGCTGAAGATGAGGGATGGGTACATGAAGGTTCATTACACTGTTCTTGCTTTCATAAATTTTTCTGTCCATTTAAAAACAGTTTAGTGTCTGGCTACCACAACTTAACATTCTGATCAAAGGATCTATAGAAAAATCCTGACCAAAGGGGGAAAATGAAGAACAGAATTTCAAATTCTCCTAGAATCCAGAACTTCTGGGGTCATGGAGGCTAGCGGAATCCCCGAAACTACTGCCCTGAGATCATCTTTAAACCTTTAACCAAATATAGCCCCTGATTTCTTCAAACCAAACAGTGGTTTAATTGGTAAAGAATGTCTACCTTGAGCACTGTGCTCTTTTGAGAACTGTCTATATGGGACAAATTGACAACAGTAACTGGACAGGTTAGATAGGAAGCTTAGGGGGCAGTGAGCTTATGTTAAAGGGGGAGGAACAACTTGGAAAAGGAGGATGAGAATGGCTGAACAGCTTAAAGAATGCAATCAATGTCACTGAATTGTACATGCAGAAATTGTCAAACTGCTGTATGTTTTGCTGTGTATATTTTCAACAACGATAAAGTATTTAAAAAAAAAACTTAAAAGTGAGCAAACTTCATAACACAAAAACAAAAAAGCTTTCTGTGAACGTTACCATCCCATCAGGATTAAAACAGCAGCATGCGCCTGTGAACATGAAGTACTAAATAACATCGATGGCTCTTTTAAAATAAAACAACGAAGTTTTAACAAACCTTGTAATTTAACACTAGCTGATTTGAGTACATAAAATTCAAAAAGTTATTCACTTACCTTTTTCAAGGCACACGCCTTTATAACTTTTTCGTAGCGTTCCTTTTCATATTTCTTCCCAAATAGAATATTACTCCTCACAGTGCCTGAAAACACCCAGGGTTGCTGGGAAACATAGGCAATTCTTCCTTGCACATTGACCAGCCCCTGACTTGGGGGCAGTTCCCCCAGCACGGCACTTAAGAGCGATGACTGAAACAGATGGGAGACAAACGTGTACCATGAACACTCAGGACAGGACAAGCCACCGCAATACAGCCGTCCCCCAGCCCTGCGTGCTTGATACACATTATAGCCCTTTCGTGTGAAACAGGAAAAATGACACCACTGAAGTCACAATAAGAAACAGAAAATAGTACTACTGGTCGATGTAAACTAACGCTTTATATAAACAATGATAACCAAAAGAGCATAACAGTCTCTTCTGCCCCAAAGATTTTCCCCGAAATGAAACGCTGTCTTGAACAAAGACTAATTAAGAATGTTTGCAGCAACAGAGGAGCCCATATTTCATACATCGATATGCAACGCAGTTGGTGCTGTATCCAAATATCCTGTTTCTAAAACCAAAAAAAAAAAAAAATCTGTTGCCGTTGAGTCAATTCTGACTCATAGTGACCCTACAGGATAGAGTAGAATCGCCCCATCGGGTCTCCAAGGAGCGGCTGGTGGATTCGAACTGCCAACGTTTTGGTTAGCAGCCAAACGCTTAACCGCTGTGCCACCAGGGCTCCAAGCCACATGTAAATAACACATCGCAAGCACGAGGAACGACTGTTATTTAAATGAGCTCTGAAGTAACTCATGATTCCGAAGAGCAAAAAACCACTCGAAGAGAAATAACCCTCCCAAATACACATTCTACATTTAGATTTCTGTATTTTGCTGGTTTAGAATGAACGAGACTGTGTGTGTACATTCCCATCGAATCTTTGACAACATACATATGTGACGTGTCTGTGCAAACTACCCTCAGTGCTTACCACACTCAACTGAAATAACCCGTGTTTCTGTCTTCCCCACATCTGGGAGCTTCTAGTGGGCAAAGGCATCTCGCTTACATCTGTGTCCTTTGCTCCCTAAGTGTGCATTGACTTGAGTTGGAGAAGTCACAGGGAGAAACACGGAAGGCTTCTCAGAAGGACCTTCACAACCTCCAGACGCTCTGTAGCATCTAGGGCAGATCTGACGAAAAGAAGTCCCCACTTTCTCGGTCATCCCATCCCTGGGTACTGGTCACAAAGTGAGTTCCTTCACTGAGATACCTAACTAGTAGACAAGGGTTTCCCAATAGCGCAGCCGGGAAAATGTAACACCCATTACCCAGACTTATTTGCCTACGTAATTTTGTTGCAAAACTAATGTTTCATGGAACCCACTTTGGGCAATGCCATTTCAGATATACCCAATTCAAAATCATGCTAAACATAGCTTTGGGCTCAAACCCAAGACCCAAGAATTTAACATGGGATGTGATGTGGCATCACGCTGCGACGTGGCATCATGCTGCGACAAGGCACTGAACTTACCTTTCCTGCTCCTACGGGTCCAACCACGGCCAGCAATTCACGGGGTCTGACAGTGAAGGAAAGGCCTTGCAAGGTTGGGGTTTCGGATGCCTACAAGTCAAAGTTTGCAAAAATGGGCCCATTTCAAAAAAAGTAACACAAGTCACTTCAAAGAGAGAGAAAAATAACACAGCAGTCATGAGTACATAACCACAACTCATGTCTTATTCCATCCCACTTTAAGAAATTGTCTTCTGAAGCCCCTTTTAGTCCAATCCAGTTTCTCTGTCGGGTTTGAAGTACTGTTCAAAGGAAATTCCATTCTTCTAACCAGATTCCCACATGAACCAAAAAAAAAAAAAAGAAATAAACCACACCCAAGGCCTTCGAGTCGATCCAACTCATAGTGACCCTACATGAACCTTATATGACCCCATATGAACACCACTCTAGATATCCACAGAATTCACGTAGCAAAAATGACAAGGCAACCTTCTTGAAATGGGAGCTTCTTGGTGCACAGTAAATTACTGAAATAACATTCTTAAGAAGGATATTAAGTTCGGTGGGTTTCGAATCATTAGTAAGTTTTCATTACGAGCCTTGGCTTTTAACTATTTCATAACCTCCACAAGGTGGCGCCATAAGTACATGGCTTGCCTGGCCCTTTACTGATAAACTATTTGAAATCTCCACTAATCTCTCCCTTTTCACTTGATAAAGAATCAATCTCAGCAGAAGAATACACTTCACATTATAAAGTCACTGAGCAAATAAACAACTACAACAGTGGGTCATAATGTAACCAGAGTCTTAACAATCTACACGTTTTAAGAAAAAGAGATTTAAAGGTTCACCCGGCATTTTCGGGTTTTCTCAACTGAGTGATCAGAAACTGATGAAAAAGCTAATGTTTTTTACATAAATCAAAAATTCCCACTAACTGCTAATGTTAAAAAAAAAAAACTAAGTGTTACAGTTTCTCCATTGTTTACTCTTTAAGAGTTCACACCAAATAATTAACTTCTTCTACACAGAACTTTCAAATATTAGAAAATCAATTGGAAGGATTACAGTGTGCGTGGGCTGGGGGGTGGGGGGTTAGCAGAGCAAGGGGACCAAAGCGAGAAGGTTTTCCTTTTCCCGTTCAATCACCACCAAATACTCTGAATCACCTATTTTTTAAGCCAACGTCAGATGGCATAAATAAATAAAAAGGATGGTTTTAAACTGAGTACACAATCTCAAGAGTTCCATCTGCCAACCAGAATAACTTTTGTCTAAACCCAGATGTCAGAACCATTAAAAGATAGTTAAATGTGGAAATTGAGGGGAAAAAAGCTGCTATCTGGGGATAATTCTGAATGGGCTTTATTATATTTAGTGGTTAAGAGCTCGGCTGCTAACCAAAAAGTCAGCAGTTCAAATCCACCATCCCCTCCTTGGAAACCCTATGGGGCAGTCCTACTCTGTCCTACAGGGTAACTGGGAGTTAGAATGAACTCAGTGGCAACGAGTTTGCATTGTTTTTTTTTTTAGTTTGTATTTCCCATAGGGTGGTAACAGGTGTTAGCCAAACTGGTTGCAAAACAGGTCCCCTTACCCCAGAACTTCCGTGAGTCTTGGCCAGGCAAGCCCTGTGGTTGAGAAATCTACCAAGTCTGAGCCCCAAGTCCTTTCTTCTTTAAAAAAAAAAAAAAAAGGTTCTCTTAAGAACCTCTTAAGGGGCTAGTGTTCTGCAAAACAGTCTTTGGGAAATGCTGGGTTTTTTGTTTTTTTTTGGGGGGGGGTGCTATCACAGAAAAATCAAGAAATAAACAAGGGCACAGCCCTGCCAGCTTCTGCCTTCTAGACAAGAATTCTGCAGTGCCTTAAGGCAGAGAAACGTCCTCATACGCTGCTCAGCAGGACACCCCTGCAAGACAACTGCCTGGGAAGGCAGAGGCAAGGGGCTGGGGGGAAGCTGACTTGGGCCAGCTGTGCTAACCCTGACTGCAAACACATGCTGATGTCAACCTCCTTGCAGTAAGCTCCACAGCCCCCCTCTACATCACCAGTGCGACATGTGATCCGTAAAATGTCTGAAAGACGGGGAGCCAAGGAGAAGAAATAAATGGCCTGGATGATCTTCAAAATAAAAAATTCCTCCAGAAATAACTGATTATAAAATGTCACTTACTATTACATTTAACTGCAATTAAACTAGCCCCAAAATTTAGAGGAATTATATAAACTATTTATCAAGGAGCCCTGCTAGTGCAGGGGTTAAGTGCTCGGCTGCTAACCAAAAGGTTGGTGGTTTGAACCCACCAGCTGCTCTTCAGGAGAAAGACGTGGCAGTTGGCTTTTCTGTAAACAGTACAGCCTAGAAACCCTATGGGGCAGTTCTACTCTGTAGAGGGCCCGTAAGGGTCACTATGAGTCCGAATTGACTCAACGGTACACAATAATAATGTAGAAACTATCAATAAGAAGCAGATTTTAATACGTGAAAAACATTTTTTCAAGTTTCTCCACTCCTTCCTCGATGCCTAACAACTATTACCCATTTTAATAATTTTTAATAAGCTATGATTAAAAAATAATGCTTCACCAACAAAAATCAATTTCCTGTCACCGCACCTCAGAGCTTCCTGTCAGGCCCAGCTGGTAGGTTCCTTCCCATCAGCAGACTCAGGATGGGAGCACTGCTCTAATGTCACCAGAAGAGGGCGGCATTTAACAGCTAGGGGCGCGTGGTCCCCTCCCCTCTCAGTTATCCCTGCTCTGCAGACATGTGGAACAGACAGAGGGACAAATCCACTGACACAAGTGCTGATTAGAACTTACTCTGTGCCAGACGCTGTGCTAGGCCCCGGGGACCTAGAAGTAAACAAAGCAGGCAAAAATCTCTGCCCAAGCAGGGCTTAAAGTCTCCTACAAGACCATAGCTTTAAAACTGAGAGACGGAGACCAATTCCGCTCACTTTATAAATGGGACACCCCCTCCCCCATATTGCCATCAAGTGGATTCCAACTCCTAGCGACCTGTCGGACAGAGTAGACCTGTCCCCTAGGGCTTCCAAGGGACAGCTGGCAGATAGAACTGCCGACCTTTTGGCTAGCGGCTGAATGCTTAACCACAGTACCATCAGAGCTCCAAAAATAAGACACTTTTCCAAAATATCCACCTGACTGACTATCCAGTAGAGCTGGTGATGAATCTAGGTCTTCCTCCTAACTCTCAGCCCAGCGTGTTCTTCATCCTCCCTCAGCTTCTCTCCAAAACAGCCAGATGTCTGCCCCTCACTCCCGCTCAAGGACGCTCTCAGCCATCCACTAGGCAGACCTCATCTAATTATACCCTAGGGTCATAATCATCCCATAGGCAAGGCCGAGAAAATAGAACGGGGTGCTCTGTACTACAATATAAACTTCAAAAAAAAGTGCAGTAACATGTTACTAAGTTCTTGGGGTAAAAATTAAACAGCTCCTCCTACAGTGTTGTGTGTCAGTAATGGGTCATACAATGTGTGCGTTAGCTAGCTCAGGGCCTTCTCTAGCACACGCAGCATCCACACAGTCCCTGCTTCCGTAACGGAACTTTAATGGTGCTTTCTACATATCCCTAAAGTTTATTATGATGGGAAATGCCAACCAGGAGGAAAATCTACTGTGTCAAAAGCTAGGGAGAAGTTTCTGTGTGAGTTTCAGTGTGCAAAAGGTACAACGATGTAGTTGTATACATTTGAGGACATGCTATGGTTTTGCTGGTTAACATAAAAAATTTATTTATTTATTTATTTATTTTTTTTGGCAGGCATTAAATCAGAATTAGGCAAACACAATGCAGGCAGCACAATACTTGGGCTCACGGGCATGAAAAGAAAGTCTATAGAGTTTCAAAGGAGCCCTCGTGGCACACTCAGCTGCTAACCCAAAGCATGGCGGTTCAAACCCACCAGTCACTGCAGCAGAGAAAAGACCTGGCGATCCGCTCCTGTAAAGGTCACAGCATAGGAAATGCTGTGGGAGCAGTTCTACTCTGTCATAAAGGGCTGCTGTCAGTTGGAATCCACCTGAGGGCACACGAGTTTCTACAGCTGCACCACCAACACTCTGGCCACTAGGGGGAGCCAGAGTAGAGCGATGGGAAGGTACACTGGTCAAGGGCCAGTTGGCTCTCAGCAAGGCTCCCTGCCCTTCCCCTGCTATGTTCTATGGCAGACTCTCTGGGCGTCAGCTCCTGCAAACTTCATTTCCCAGGCTCCTTTGCAAACACAAGTTCAGACATGGACAGCACTGGTCTGAGACCGGGAAGTGGGCTGGTATCTACCCCACCAGCACCTCACACCCACTTCAAGCAGTCTCTGTCACAGTGGCTGGGTCCGCTCCACAGTCCTAATGCCCACAGCACAGCCCTGCCCTCTGTGGTCCCAACTCATGCCAGCAGCTCTGGCTCTTGGGTTCTGTTCCCACCAGGTGGCCCTCTGGTAGATACCACCTCCTTCATCCCTAGGGGTAGCAGCAGCTTCCTGCTGTTGGTAACCTCTGGTTGGCTCACCACCTACTCATCACCATTGTAACTGGTTCCCTGTGTGACCTGCCCTCTCCCAAACTACAACTGCGTGGTGTGGGTCCCATTTTCCTGACCAGACCCAGACTGACACAGGTGGGCTTGTGCACAGGACCACGGACTCAGGTGAGGAAAGACCGTGAGTTGTGGATAAAGTGGATGTGTTGAGTCTGCAGGTCGAGAACATCTCGAGAGTGGCCCTGTTGCTTTTTCCCGCTTGCCTAAATGTCATAAATAAACCAAGAATGAGAAAATCCTTGCTGTTCCCCCTATCCTCCTGCCAGCTTGCCACACACTGAAATCCCTGAGTTGGGAATCAGTGGAGCTTGCTCTGCCGGCTGCTCCCTCCTCACTGCCCCGACCATCACCAAAGAAGGCAGCACCACCCACAGGCTTACAACAGGGGAGCCCCCTCACCCCGCAGCAAAAATGTGAGTCAGGGGCTTTTCTCAACATGTAATAAGATGATCTGATAACATGAAGGTAACAACGTGCACTGTTTCCCCAAAGCCTCTCACCTGTAATGCTTTATCATTGTAGTCATCAGCTAACCTATTCAGTCAGTCCTTTAAACACTTTTCAGCTAGTCTGTCCAATCAGTCAGTCCTTTAAACACGTTTCAGCTACTCTGTCCAATCCTGTAAATGCTAGCATTACAAATGTCTAAACTTACGTACATTAACTTCAAAATAAGGTAACAATTCGCAAGTTTTTGTTTTTTTTTGAAGATGAGGGAACACACAACTTGTCAAATACCGTATGCTGATTTTATACTTAATCGCTATTAACTGAAATGTTTATTTCCAATTTTGAAAGAATTTTTAGAGCATAAGAACTTTCACAGCATTAAATGAGCCAGTCACATTTCATATCATGTACTGGAATTCTGCAGTGAATCAATGCCATCAGTTGTCAGCGGTAATGACCTTGTGACGGAGGGTTTGTTACCTTATCCCAAAAAGCAGTAAAATCCTGGACATGCACTATCGTTTTACCATCTGACGGCAGCCGAGTGTTGCGCTGTGATAGCTCGTCAAGCAACAGAAAGTTCTAGAGGAAAAGGAAAAATAAAGATTGCTTAAACTGCAGAAATAAAATCACAAGTGGAAATAACTGCTTTCCCGGAATTCACAACATAAAATGTTATACAGGCTCATTATGATTTTACCGATGTATTTAAAGTGTTCATACATATCAGGACATGCTTAGTATGCATATAAAAATCCAAACCCACTGCCATTGAGTCAATTCTGACTCATAGCTACCCTACAGGACAGCGTAGAACTGACCCACAGGGTTTCCAAGGAGCTCCTGGTGGATTTGAACTGCAGACCTTTAGGTTAGCAGCTGTAGCTCTTAACTACTGTGCAACCAGGGATCCTAACACGCACATACACACACACACACACACATACAAGAGCATGAGTGAGTAAGTGAGTTAGTGGCCACAAGGAAACTGTCTGTCTTTCTCAATGAATGCACTGGTTTCTCCCTAAAGTACTACTCCAAACTGGTACACATTTAGAATCCAGACATATTTATTGTTCTATTCTGGTGGTACAAACAATACACATTGGAGTTGCTAGGATGTGATTCAATAAATACTGACTGAATCCTCGTCATGCACCAAGGCCTGTGTAGATGCGGGAACACAAAAATGAAACCATTCCCAGGCCTTCAGGACAAGTACTGAATGGAAGACTAATGCCAAGGACACCCAGTGAAATCCCTCGCTCTGCTCATCTGTACTTTGTGCCCTTTGGCTAAATGCTTAGGTTCATTCTGCTTTTCTTCTGTGTGTCAAATCACCACCCATCTGTCCGTTTGTCCTACTGTGGTGACTTGCATGTTGCTGCGATGCTGGAAGCTATGCCACCAGTATTTCCAACACCACCCGGGTCACCCATGGTGGACAGGTTTCAGTGGAGCGTCCAGTCTAAGAGAGACAAGGAAGAAAGGCCTGGTGATCTACTTTCCAAAAATTAGACAATGAAAACCTTACGGATCAAAACAGAACACTGTTCTATTCACTTGCTTTGGACGTGTCTTCAGGAAGGGTCAATCGCTACAGAAAGACATCATGTTTGGTGAAGCAGAGGCCAAGGAGGGCGAGGGGGACCCACAGGGAGATGGACTGCCACAACAGCTGCAGTGATGGCCTCAGACATGCCAAGGATCATGAGGACAACGAGCGACCAGGCAGCGTTTCCTTCTGTTGTACCTAAGGTCGCCACGAGTCAAGGTCAACTTGAAGCAGCAGTCGAGATAGCTATCTATCTCTCTCTCTTGGCTGGACACTGAGGTTCACCCTGCTCTTCTCCTGCGTGTCAAATCAATATATCAATAGTAGTCGTTAATGAAGAAGCCCTGGTGGCACAGTGGTTAAGCGCTCCACTGCTAACTGAAAGGTCCACAGTTTGAACCCACCAGACACTCCGCGGGAGAAGGACATGGCAGTCTCCTCTCATAAAGATTTACAGCCTTGGAAACCCTATGGAGCAGTTGTACTCTGTCCTACGGGGTTGCGACGAATTGGGATCGGTGCGACGGCTATGGGTTTGGTGTGGTTTTGGTTTGTCATTAATGATCACTTAAGTCATCATTTACAAAAAAAAAAAAAAAGTTCTTATTGAGTTTCTCTTAAAAAATATTTTATGAGCATCTTTTCACAATGACTTGTCTTTTCTCCTTAGTAATTCCACTCGCTATGAGTCAGAATCAACTCGATGGCCATGGGTTGTTGGGTTCAACAGCAAAAATGGCCACATCTCCCAATCCTTGCTATTTTCCACACTTTCCATCGAGTCAATTCCAACTCATAGAGATCCTACAGGACAGAGGAGAACTGCCCCATAGGGTTTCCAAGGCTGTACATCTTTATGGAAGCACACTGCCACATCGTTCTCCCACAGAGTGACTGGTGGGCTTGAACTGCAGACCTTTCGGTTAGCCGTCGAGTGCTTAACCACTGTGCTACCAGGGCTCCTTTTTATTTTCCACACTAGTCAACAGCTATTCAACAAATACTATTTAACTGAATAAAATAAGGTTCTGCGTGCATTACAAAACTAACATAATGACTTACAGGAAAAGTCCCTCTTGCTAGAGACAACACAATGAGATAAGCTACAGTGGTATAAAAACTTAACGAGCAACCCGTTCCACCTCCAAATACTGGGTCAAAGACTTGTGGCTCTCCTCAAAATCTGCTCTCATTCTTCTGTGGTAACAAAAACCCCCATTTTTAGCTGGGCACATGGCAACCTGGAAGGTCTGCTCTTCCATCCCCCCATTTAGCTAGGTGTAGCCATGTCACCAAGTTCAGGCCAATGGAAAGTCAAACTTTCCCGAGACCTTCCTCCACACTGCTGCCTAGGCCTTGGCATCTTCATCAAGGCAACACACAATGGAGCAGTAAGAAAGAAAAATTCTAGGTCCATAACACCATGGAGCATCATGACAGCCACAGACCCCAGCAGAAATTTTTGCATGAGAGAAAAATAAGCTACCATGTGTAAATGGCTAAACTTGTGCACCCTATAACCCAAAGGTAAAGCTGTCATGTGTTGCCATCGAGTTGGCCAAAACTCATGGCAACCCCATGTACAATAGAACAAAACGTTGCCCAGTCCTGCACCATCTTCACAATCATTAGCACACTCAAGTCCATTGCTGCAGCTGTTGTGTATCTTGAGTGCCTTCCAACCTAGGGGGCTCATCTTCCAGCACTATACTGGACAATATTCTGTTGGGATCTGTAAGGTTTTCATTGGCTAATTTTAAGATGGAGATAGCAAGTCCTTTCTTCCTATTCTATCTTAGCCTGGAAGCTCTGCTGAAACCTGTCCACCATGGGTGACCGTGCTGGTATTTGAAATACTGGTGGCATAGCTTCCAGGGTCATAGCAACATGCAAGCCACCACAGTACAACAAACTAATAAACAAAGCTAATCCTAACTAATATAGAAGGTAACTGAAACAAGCATGTGAAAACGTGTGAGAAAGAGAAAACCACACACAAAGAAGTCATCTACCACTCTGAAACCTGTAAACATCCTTAAGTCCTTCAAATTCTTGTCTATCACTTCACAAAGCTATAATTTGACTGTAATTTTCTATTTCAAAAGAACAGCTGTAAAACATGAATATGAAAACACTTCCAGGTAGGAAAAGTTGTGAACGGTACATCCACTCCTTCCTACGTGTTTCTCTCAAAGACCCCGCTGGCAGCTGTCTTCCTTCACTTATCCACCCACCCAGCCTTACTAAGAACCTGTATAGGATTGGGCATTGCTGTTTCTACCTGCTGCCAAGGCCGTGTCCAGGAAGGAGGTACAACACAGACACACAAGTCTGATGACGCTTCTGCAGACTTTAAACCCCCAGCTTGTCTGACTTCTCTCTCCACTCCACCTCCACCTCTCCCATAGTCCACTAGATACCAACTCTTGCCTATTTTACCACAATTCACCTCTCTCCCCAATTTTTCATTCCTCTTGATACAACCCAATTTCAAAATCTCACTTGCTACCTCGTGTCTGAAATACTGACGCAATTTTCCGTGGGTGTCTCTGTATCTCCTGGTTCCTTCCCAGCACTCCCCAGCACGACTGAACCTATCCCAAACACCACTCCCTAACGATCTTCTTAGATCACCTCTGATAAAGTCCACCATGTTCAAAGCCCTTCAGTGATCCCTCAGCATCTAAGCCCACACTCCCAAATGGCCTTTCCCTTCATCCTGCCCATCACTAGGAGCTCACCTCAAATGCTAATCCTACTGGGAGCCAGTTCAGAAAGCACCCAGCTGGTACTGACCTCTCCACCTCTGAACTCCCATTGGGCTACTAGAGGATGCAGGCTGTGTCATTCACACACCTGTACTCACAACCACAGTCCCAACTCCAATAACACAACGCCTCACACTGAGGTGCACATCACAGATACTTATCAAATGAGTGAACAACAGACTGCACAGCTGGGTTTAATCAAATCATTAACTACATTGCTACAGCTTCACATGGTGTGAGTCAGCACAACAAGGTCCAAGTTACATATGCTATAAATCTTGTCTGAACAGAATAAAATTCTGACTTTTAGCTTATGACCAAAAGACATAAAATTCAATATTCAGTGATACCTATCAGAACACTAATTCTCCAACTTTCAAAAAAAAAAAATCCTATGAAGTGAGGATGTAAATCTCTTGCTTATTAACAATAGGTCAGGTGGAGAAAGAAGTTACAATCTTCCAGCAGTTAAATCAGACTCCGTTCAGCACACAAACAGCTTGTAACGGTGCCAGGAGTGCCGGCTGGGTTTTTCCCAAGTCGTCAGGCTGATGAAACAGCTGAAATGAAATTGCCGTTACGGCAGAGAACTGCATTCCCAGAACCGGTCACGCGGCAAAGCACCAGCCATCAGTACTCGCGCCACACAGACTGACTTCAGAGCGGCTGGGAGGCAGAAACTTCAGCGGCTTTCGTTAACAACATAACCTCAGAGACGCACTTTACTGGATGTAGGAGTCACAGAAGACTTTCAGTGCTTTGAAGTTAAGAGGAGATCTGCTATAATCCTATTGGACTTGTTCAATGCCATGACCATCCGTCTTCTTTCCTTACTAAGAGAAAAACAGAGGGAACTTCTTGGACCTATAGCTTCACAATAAATCCTTATTTTCTGTACACAGAGAAAAGGAAATGGAAAAGTACGTGTAAACTAGAAGCCGCTACATTACAAAGCCCAATGTAGGTTTACCCTGTGGGTGTGTGCCGCAGCACCACATCAAAGGCGGTGGAGAGCTCCAAAAATGGTGTTACTGGAGATCATCCAACATGGTCCAATCTACTGATTCCCAGGGAGCTGAGAACAGCGCTGCAGCAGGCTTAAAGAAGACAACTAAACTCTGTGTGCTTAACAAGCTTCTAATCTCCTCGCCTAGTTCTGATTATCTGGTCAGATACCTGGCAGACCTTTTCCTCCTCTCCAGCTACCATCTTCACCTTCGAAGCGCACATTAACCCATGAGGCAGGGAAAGGAAGACGAGTGGACAGCAGATGGGTCACTGTGTGGGCTGCCTAATACCTCTGCTAGCTGAGCAGGAAAGGAGGCTGGAGCCAGCATACGGCCCCTCGCATGACTTAGAGCAACCCGCTGGGTATTTCACAAGCAGCCCTAACTCCAAAATCAAATTCATGATCTTCTCCTTCCCAAATCTGGTCCACTTCTAGTAATCCGTATTTCAATCAATTCAGGTGATTTTGCAGCCAGAAAACAAAAGCACCCCAACCAGGATCCCTCCTTCTACCAAGACAGGCTCCTGAGCAGTTCTCAAATCTGTCAAGTCTCTTCATTTCTCCCTAGTCCAAACACATCATCTTCCTCCAGGTGCATTAGCCTCTTGACATATCTCCCTCCCTCCCCTACTCTGGCCGCCTCCATCCCAATCCTGAAGCTGCAGCCAGGGCGAGCTCTGGGAAAGCTCAGATCCTTTATACTGACTGCAGGGTCTGCGCAGTGCCCTGCCAGTGCCTCAGCACTCTGCTGGGCAACCAGACCCACCCACAGACGTTCTGGGTTCCTCCAATACATGGATCTCCTTCTTGGGTACTAAGGGCTTTTGTCACATAATTACCTCCATGAAAATGCAAACCGTCAGCCTCTTGCCTCCTCAACCCTCCCACCCCCCAGCAACCCAGCCCCCACAGCCACTCTCCCCACAAAATCCTGTTACTTCTTCAGTCTTTCCAGGAAGCCCCCCCCTCCGCCCCAAAATTATATCAGAGCCTCTGTCAAAGCACCTTGTAATACCTCAGGTTTTTCTTCCAAGGACTTACATACACATACATTGACAGTGAGTTTAATTATTTGATGATTTCTTTTCCCCACTTGATATACATAAATTCTGAGTGGAAGGGGACTCTGTGGATTTTGCTTACTATTATAAGAAGCACCTAGCATGGTGCAGGCTTAAAGGTAGGTGGTCGATTATTTTGTGGAATAAGTGACTGAATGAATAAATTCCAAGAATTGCCCCAGAAAGCCCAGCACAGACCAAGAGAGGTCTGTGCCTTTGTGTTCTTCCTCTTAATTTATTTTAAATCTTAAGTGGTTCCAATGTCTTCTCTGTTTACTACACACATTTTGGCTTTGTGGGGGGTGGGGGGGGGTGTTATTTTTCCTCAACTAGGGGAATATTTCCCAAACTTTGCATATTTTTAGGCGTACTGGAACACTTACTAAAGACACAGATACTCTGGGCCCCAGCCCAGACCCAGTGACTCAGAATCTCCAAGATGTGATAATTTACTTGTAATAAGCACTCTCAAGGGATTCTGATGAAGAAGGGGCCACATCTTAAAATACATTATAGAATCAATTCAGGTTGGAATACAAAGGCTAGGAGCTAAAATTTAAAAAAAAATTTCAACTTCTTCACCACCACAGTGAAGCAGTTGGCTGGGCTTACACTAACACTTTTTTTTTTTTAAACCATTCTTATTTTCTGCCACTCATACTACCTTTACTGAAGATAAAACAGTACAATACTACTGAACACAGATCTAAAGCCGTAGGCCAGCCTTCCTGTCAGAAATAACACTCTGGGCAAGATCCAGGTCCCCTGTGTTGAGACTCACCAAGGTCCAGCACTGCAGAAATGCTGAACTTGAACTTGTTCCCTCACTCAGCATTTCTCTGGCTTCTAATACAGGCTGGGCCACATGAGTCCATCTCTGTTGTGTGCCAGCCTAACCCTGTCAAGATCTAACTATTTTCTGCTTTGAATTTTTTTTTTTTGGATACCATGTGTTTTCAGTAATGGGAAACATGCTGAGTCATGGAGTATGTTTAAAGTCTTGGTTAATAATACGAATTTTGAGAATTACTATGAGGGAATAAATGGTTACCATAAAACTCAAGGGGTTCTTGGGTGTCGTGACTGGTGGGTGTCCGTCTTTCCCACAGGTCATGGGCACCTTCCATTAGGCTACATAGGGAACCTTTGGTTTTCCAAATATCACACACACACATATACACACAAAACCTATCAAGGCTCTCTAACCATCACACTGGAAACCATAAATATGCTTACAAAGCTTACCTAGCTGTGCAGAGGCCAAAAGAGACGAAAGTTTTACCCACTCACTCTTCCTGGATACACTACCTCACATTCAAGCCTGATACCCCAGCTACTTTGTTTCAACGAATGTTTCTTTCACCTTTCACCCTTACATAAGTCCCCACCGGAGAGCAGCAAATGCTTTCAGTGAAAAAAGACTCCCAAGAAATCTGAGAGCTAGAAAAAGTGGGTGGACAACAGTATAGCCCAGCGACCCTAAAAAGGCTATTCCTGTGACTGTTGTTTCCATCGATCCGAAATTTGCTTGGTGCCATTACATACCCAATATGGGGCCAGACACTATGCAAAAGAAATACCAGACACGGTCACTACTGTAGAGGGGTTTAGACAACCCCTGGGGAGTCAGAATTAACACACCTGAAACGAAGCTGAGCTCTGCAGTACTGGCCTTGAACCCCACTGGAAGCTCACTGTTAGGGACTGAATTGTGTCCTTTCAAAACATGTGCTGGAACGCTAACCTCCATACTTGTGGATATAATCCCATTTAGGAATGGGCTTTTCTGTGTTATGTTAAATGAGGCCATCAGTGTAGGGTGTGTCCTAAACACAATCACTTCTGACTTATAAAAAGACCAGGACAGACAAAGAAGCAAGCACAGTCAAGGGGGAGATAGATGTCAGGTAAAGACCACCAAGGAACCCACGAATACTGGGAGACAAGGACCTTCCCCAGAACTGACATAGTGAGAACCTTCCTCTAGTGCTAGTGCTCTGAATTTGGACTTCTAGCCTCATAACTGGGAGAAAATAAATTTCTGTTCTTTAAAGCCACTCACTTGCGGTATTTCTGTTATAGCAATGCTAGGTAACCAAGACACCCGTGAACAGAAAGATAAGCATGAATAGAAGAGCTATCAGAGGATCATGTGAGCAGGCCAGTGGTCAACTCAATCTTTGCTTAAATCAAGGACAGAAAAGGCAGCAACCCATGGGGCCAAACACAGACCCAAAAGTGGCGATGAATGTGGGACGTAAGAGAGACAAGCCATTCCACCAGAGTGGAGGGCCGTGCGCTAGGAAACACACACAGGAGGGGCTCTTAGAGCTTTGACTCAGTAGGAAGCAGGGGCCCTTTGAAGGATTTTAGAATAAGGCTACATAACTAAAACAACACTTAAGGAAAAATTCCACATGCCAGAAGGTTACCAAGAAGGCAATGTAGCAATGATTAAGAAACCAGGGCTTTGGGTAGAATGACAGATGGAAGCTCTATCATTTACAAGCTATGTGAGGATGGGCAAGCTATTTAACCTATGATAGCAATCTGTTTCTTTATCTGTACAGTGGGGATACCTCCACTTATCAAATTCATTGTTATGAGGATTAAATGAGAGATGTGTAAAGGCTTCCAAGAGTGCCTCATCCTTAGTAAGCACTGGCACAAGCAATAAAACCTAGTGACAGCAACACTAACAAAAATTACAATGGAAGACAATGTATGGGAAAGGGAAGAGTACTTGAAGCACTTACTGATGAAGATCAAAGACCACAGCGTTCAGTATGGATTACACAAAAAGAAAACAAAAATTCTCACAACTGGACCAATAAGCAGCATCGTGATAAACAGAGAAAATACTGACGTTGTCAAGGATTTCATTTTACCTGAGTCTACAATCAACACAAGAAATCAAGTCATGTACTACACTGGGCAAATCTGCTGCAAGAGATGTCTTTTAAGTGTTAGAAACCAAAGATGTCGCTTTGAGGACTAAGGTGCACCTGACTCAAGCCATGGTGTTGCAATCGCCTCACATGCATATGAAAGCTAGACAAAGAATAAGGAAGACCAAAGAACTGATGCCTTTGAATTATGGTGTTGGTGAAGAATGCCGAATGGACTGCCAGAAGAACGAAGAAATCTGTCTTGGAAGACATACAACCAGAATGTTCCTTAGAAGCAAAGACGGCGAGACTTCATCACATATACTTTGGACATGTTGTCAAGAGGCATTAGTCCCTGAAGATGAACGTCATGCTTGGTAAAGTAGAGGGTCAGCAAAAGAGAGGAAACCAGTCAACGAGATGGACTGACACAGTGGCTGCAACAATGGGCTCAAGCATAGCAACGACAACGATTGTGATGATGGCGCAGGACCAGGCCATGTTTCATTCTGCTGTACATGGGGTCGCTATGAGTTGGAATCAACTCACCGGCACCTACCACCACCATCACCACCATCTGGAAAAGCTTTACGGTGCACTTAGAATGATGCTAAAGTCAAAGTATACACCTAAATTGTTTTTTTTTTTTTTTTAAGATATGACGGTAAATAAAAGAAATTTTATTGAACTACATGAATCACCTCTTATCAATGTTGCATGCAGCCCTCATCAGAAAGAATGCTAGACTTGAGGGACCACCACTGACTCAGTATGACAGATCTGTTTTAAGAGTATATTTTTTTATAACATAGAAACTTGATAATAAATGTTTTAGTTTTTATGCCAATGCCAAAAAAACACAAAAGAAAACGACATCCACTGTCATCCAGCTTCACTATCAGCACCTCCAGAACCCGTTACTGTCAAGTTGGACTTGTGGAGACCCTGTGTGCATCAGGGTAAAACTGTGCTCCATAGGGCTTTCAGTGGCTGCTTTCTCGGAAGTAGATGCCCAGGTCTTTCTTCCGAGGTGCTTCTGGGTGCACTCGAACCTCCAACCTTTCAGTTGGCAGCCGAGTACATTAACCATTTGCACTATCCAGGGACTGTTCTGTGTTCATTACAGATCTATGACTGGGTAGCCATCACTATTGAGAACCAGGGACAAAACAAACTAGATTTTTTTTTAAAGCCAAGATACTCAAGGTCACACCCAGGCCCCCTCATGGAACCACCATATCTTTAGACCAATTCACTCACACAAGACTCGGGCACCCACTGCATGGTAGGGCCTTACGCAAATTAGCTACCCCACAGTAATTAAAAAAAAAAAAAAATTTTTTTTTTTTAGGGGAGAGCTAATTAGGAGCCCTGGTGGCACAATGTTTAAGCACGCAGCTGCTTACTGCTAATGAAAACGTCAGTGGTTCGAACCTGCCCAGCAGCTCCTCGAGAGAAAAACTTGGCAATCTGCTCCCGTAAAGATTACAGCCTAGAAAACCCTACGGGGCAGTTCCAGTCGTTCTAGTCTGTCACACAGGGTTGCTATGAGTCGGAATCGACTTGAGAGCACATTTAGGACAGGGAGACAGTACATATGGTGGGAATTGACAAATGAGAAAGGAAGAGACCTGCTAGAAATGGGTAAGGAAAATGAAACGTCAAGGAGGAAAAGACAGAGATCTAAAATGTGTAACAGGAATCAACAAGGAAAGCATCTCTAGAGGAGAGAAACCATTTTTAAACAGAAGTAACCAGGTAAGGCTGAGTCCGTTCTTTCTGCTCACAGAGCGGGGACCATCCAGCAAGTGACCTTTCCTTCCCAGCCCAGAAAAGAATCCTGCTTAACTCAGAACCGTACACAGTCACTACCAACTCATTCAAATTAGAATGAGGTGAAATGTTTGCTTTCCCTGGGTTTAGACATTTTAGTCTCACCCGCAGCTTCTTGTACCTCAAGAGCCCTGTGGAGCTGCTATTTATACTGCTGGCTATAAATGATCAGCAAGTCTCACGTTACTTTTAGTATGCTCTACCTAAGAAGACGGGAAAGTACATAAAACATTCTGGAATGTTTGGAAGTTTTGGCATGAAAGACTTAAATTTCACTTAGCTGGAACATGGCATAAACCTGAATTTTGTGGTGACGCTAACTAAAACAAGGCATTATTGTACTTAGAATCCACCTAAAACTTTAAAAAGGTGCTTGTTCACCAGACCTTGATCCTTCGGATGCTGACGATTGCCTCCGACACCCTCTCGATGGCCGCGGGGAAGAAGAGGGTGACAGTCAACCGCACCGCCCCGTAGAGCGTCATGGCAGCAAACACACGGCTGGCTGTGATCACGTTGCCAAGGAGCACATAGGTGGTGAAAGTCACAAACACGATGATTTTGCCCGCAACAAAAAACGATGCCAAATTCATTCCTCTAAGGTAGGAACTTCTAAGAACCTTGGAGATTTCCTTCCTGAAAAAGACAGTAGAATAAAGGTTTGTAAGGAAGCACTGGCATCAAAGCCATGAATTCAAGGGCCTTTACATGTGACCCCTTTCTAGACAATGATACAGATTAAAACAACTGTCCCTTACATCACAGCAATAATCCACAATACACTCAATGCTTCAACACAAGGACCGTGCAAACCCCTCAATCCCATTTCGTTTACTGAACTTAAAAAAAAAAAAAAAAGAGATGTTTAATGTCTAAGTTTCATAGTTTGGGTCAGTCAGATTTGGTGAGAACATTTATTCAGCAAAGATCCACAAACATACATTCTGTGCCAAGCACCTCACTAGTGACAGAGAGATAAGGAACAGCTGAACGCTCTAGGAGGTCATGAACTCACTGGAGAAGACAGGGAACAACCTAAAAATGTGAGACACCGAGACACGTGACAGAGGTAGCTACACAGGGTCCCGTGAGGGCAGAGATGAGGCCCGTGACTCAGCACGGTGGAGTCAAGGAGGCTGGAGGAGAATGAAGAGGGGAGCTTATGCGCACGCAAAGGTGAGATGTGGAAAGGTGTTAGAGAATTGTAAGATGAAACTATGCACTGGAGGGTAAAAATCAATCAAATATTTAAACCAAAACCTAAAAAAAAAAAAAAAAAAATAGTAAAAACACAAAGCAAAACAAAAACGAACAGTATTTCCACAGCTCTGTTTGGGATGAACAATACTTTGATTCAAATAGTTCGGCTCAAGACAGGAATACCCCATCTTTGATCTTCCTATCTGTGCCAAATGAACACGTTGTTATTAGGTGCCTTCGAGTAAATTTTCGACTCATAGCAACTGCGCGTGACAGAGTAGAACTGCTCCACAGGGTTTTCTTAGCTGTTATCTGTATGGTAGCAGACTGCCAGGTCTTTCTCCTGCCCAGAGGCTGGCTGGGTCCAATCCACCACCCTTTTGGTTAGCAGCTGAATGCTTAACCATTTCCCACCAAGGATCCTTTAAATGAACATAAATTATAATTTTTATTTTAAATGACATCTCCTCAAATTCTAACATCTTGCAATTGTTGCTTATTTGGAATATGGGTTATTAAGAATCATTTTAAATTTCCTTTTTGTATTAGTAAAAAGTAAATATACTCTCTGTTTTAAGAACATGGTAAATGCTAGAAATGATATATCATGCTATTCTACTTAACCCTACTGCTAAATACAGGTGGTGGGTGGGAGGGAGAGTATTTAAATTCACAATACGAAAACATCACAAAGCTTCTAATACCACGCCTACTCCTCACTTATCGACTATTTTATCCGACATTTCACATTTACGACAATAGTAAAAAATCTATTATCCGACTATTCTGTGCGTTAACGAAGTACTTCTGGCAGTAATGAACGCTGAGGTACAAAACGACAGTAACAGTGGCTGTGATGGTTAAGGTTATGTGTCTACTTGGCTGGCCCATGATTCTCAGTGATTTGGCAGCTATGTAATGATGTGATATGGCAGTTACGGATGATGTAATTTGGCAGTTATAAATGATGTAGTCATTCTCCATTTTTGTGAGCTGATGTGGTCATCCTCCATTTTTGTATAATACTGATTTTTGTATAATGACCTGGTCTTTGGAACCTAACCATGTTGATAAGTGAGGAGTGGGTGTAGTCAATAAAAATAGTTAAAAGTATGAAAATATGGCATGATATATACAAAATCTTACCTTCTCAAATTGGTAATGAGGTCTGCAAATGACTTTTCCCAAGCATACATTTTTATTATTCTTATGCCGGTTATAACTTCATTCATGGTCCTGATCCTGACATCCGTGAAAGTCGCAGTCTTGCTTCTAAAGGGGCATGAGACATGAGAGATGAGCCGTACGGACCCAGTCTGACTGCTCTTATCAGAGGAGGCACAGGCAGAGACCATGGATCAAATGATTCCCTAAAGCTCAGACAATGCAACCAGATCCTACTCAAAATACAAATGGAAAAAGACTTCAATTAGAAAGCCAACAATTTATCCCAATTCAACAAATATTTTGGAGAACTTGCAATATCTGCTAAGAAAGATAAGAAAATGAGTAAGACACAACCCGTCCCCTCAAGGAGCTCACAGTTGGGTGGAGAAGCAGAAGGGTACCCAAATCTAACAACAGCATAACTGTGATGTAATAAAACAGGAATGCTGTGCTGGGAGCAGAATGGGACAGGCTGTTAACTCTATTCAGAAAGGCGAAAGCATGAAAAGCTTCAGGGTACAAGTAGCATTTGAACTGGGCCTTGAAGCAACATTTTTCCAAACGGCAATGAGGAGAAAGGAAATTGCAACTAGAAAATGCCAAGAGCAAAGGTACAGAAGAATGAATTCAATGCATTCCAAACAACATAACATGGCTAGCCACCTGATGACCTTGACAATAACCTACTTCCAACCCTCTGGGACCTGCTTCCCTTCCCCATCATCATTAGGCTGCTCATCAACAGCCACTCTTCCAGCCCATGCTCGGCTAAGGGCTCCGGGTCTTTATAAAGACAATTAAGACTGACCTGGCCCTCACACAGTTTATAAAAACAACCCTCTACCCTCCGCTCCACACACATAAAAACGGCTATAACACAAACATAACAAACAATATAAATAGCTAGAGTTGGGCCTATAAACTATTTAAATTTACTGTTATTTAAGGGAGCCCTGGTGGTACAGAGGTTAAGACCTAGGCTGCTAACCTAAAGGTCAGCAGTTCAAATCCACCAGCCACTCTTTGGAAACCCTATGGAGCAGTTCTACTCTGTCCTACAGGGTCACTATGAGTTGGAATCGACTCGACAGCAACAGGTTTGGGTTTTTTAATTATTTAATAGATACCGTATTTTTACATGAATAACAACTGCCTTCTAAGTTTGCCACCTCGCCCTCCCCCCGCGAGGTGATACTTGCGAAAATAATAAATGTAGAAGGCAAGAGTTACTTGCATAAAAATATAGTAATGTTTTTATAACTTCTACATAACATAAATTCTGTTTAACCGACCAGTTGTCGTCCAGTCGATTCCGACTCATGGCGACCCCATGTGTGTCCGAGTAGAACCGTACTCCACAGGGTTTTCTACTGCTGATTTTTCATAAATAGATTGACAGGCATTTTTTCCATGGTGCCTTTGTGGACTTGAAACTCCAACCTTTTGGTTAGCAGCTGAGTGCATTAATGTTTGAAATACCCAGGGACTCCAAATTCTGCTTAAGGACACTACTTATGGGGGCTACAGGGCCTGAAAAGCTTGCTGGGAAGAGCCCATGAATGCCCCTTCACTTTTCCTGCTGAAAGATGAGCCTTCGTCTTGAGGCTGGAGGCCCACTGGCTAAGCTGGCAGAGGCTGCAACACAATCAAAGAAATACTACAAGGCAGGCATTTACTTTGTTTCTGAACTAAAGCATCGGCAGATGGTGGACGTTAGCAAATATGACATGTTTTCCAAATCAGTATTTCTCTTACCGCAGTGACGAGAACAACTTCCCGATGCAGCTCTGCAAAGGCAGAAGGATAATCAGAACTGCCATTCCAGCGAGACATGATATTCCTATCTCCATCCAGAGAAGGACAGTCACCGCGATTGCTTGCAGTGGTCCTGCCCATAGAAAGTGTAAAAAGATCGTTACCTTAAAAGAAAAAGACAAAGAGCTTTTAGGACTATATAAAGACAACACCATTAAGAACCCAGCATACAAACAATCTGGTCTGTTAAGAACAAACAGAAATTATCACAGTGAGTTTTAAACCTGGTAAAGCAAAAAAGCTAGGTATCTACTGTAGGTGAAGCCATTCAGGTGCAACAAGGAGCAGGCTTCAGGTAACTGCAGGAAGCAACTTGGCCAGCAGTGTTGGGAGAAAGATTTTGGTTTCGTCTATTCCTAAAACTTTAACCTCTTGGACACAAAATTCAGCCCCTACCTTCCCTGGGGATGTCTAGCACCCCAGGAGAGTCTGTATTATGGCACCTACCACATTCTCCAGAGAAGAAACCAAGTCGGGACCTTAGCTCATGTTTGATGAATGAATACTTGAATAAGAAGTTGTATTCAATGCACTCCTAGTACAGTAAGGACGTCTGACCAGTAGCTGGAATAATGTGATTACTTCCACGAGGTAAGCATAAGAAAAGGGGGTGATGAGATAAAGGGGAGTAAGGTTATTCCTGGCCAGGACCCACCCATCCAGCATTATGTACCAATTGCTTCCTGATATATGAGGCACTGTACTAGGCTCAGGGAAAGCAACCAACAGCTACTGAAAACACTATGTAGCGCGGTTCTACTCTGACACGCAGAGGGTGGCCATGAGTTAGAATCAACTCGATGGCAACTGGTTTAGGTAGGTTTATCACCTACCACGTGTTCAAATCTAGAGAAGGAGAAAGACAATTCAGCAGACAAAACCAATGCAACATGCTAAGAGCTAAGAAACGGCACTCAAGGAGAACTATTAGGTACATTTAACTAAGATGGGCAAAGACACTGCTGTCTGCCTGTCTATTACCTGCTTATTACTGAACTGGAGCCTTGGTGGTGCAGTGGTTAAGAGCTACAGTGAACTATAACTGCTAACCAAAAAGGTCGGCAGTTTGAATCTACCAGCTGCTCCTTGGAAACCCTATGGGCAGTTCTACTCTGTCCTAGAGTGTCACCATGAGTCAGAATAAACTCAACAGCAATGGTTTTTTTAATTATTATTACTGAACTACGTTGTAGGAAGTATTAGAACAAAACTCTAATCTATAGGACACAACACATATCATTACTTCCAAGTCGTACACAAAAAACCTGAGATTTGGATTAAAAAAATGCCTTTGTCTCATGTCCTCAATAGAATCCTGGCCTAAGGCAAAATCTGGCACCTGACATTCCAGGTAGTTAAAACAGAAAAAGGACATAAAATGAAAAAGCATTGTCTACTGCAACTTACCTGATCAAACTTGTTCACATCATTGGACAGCAGATTGACTATCTGGCCTGTGGTGGTCTTCCCCATGGCCCTGTTACTGAGGTGGAGTGCCTGAAATAAAAATGAGAGACAAAATTCTATTCCCACAGTGATACTATGTCACCCTTAGAAAACAGCAAAACTGAGCACATTCTCGTGAGGTCTTGTGAAGCCCCTGGGGGATGCAGTCGATTACCACGCACTGCTGCTAACTGGAGGTTCGAATCCACCCAGAAGCACCTCAGAAGAATGGCCTGGCAATCTATTTCCAAAATATCAGCCATTGAAAACCCTATGGAGCACAGTTCTACTCTGACATACATGGGGTCACCATGAGTCAGAACTGACTCCGCAGCAGCTGGGTTGGGCCTGAGTCTTTTAGTTTTGTTTTGTGTGATTTAAAGACAACCAGAATCATTTCTGACAGTAGGGCTCTAGCAACCAGCATTTATCCTTGAGCCTTCAAACAGCAGCAGCTTTGATGTGTGAGCTCACCAAAGGGGGGAGTAGGAGGTAAGAGCAAAATCCCAATCTCATATCTACCCTGAATTTTGGCACAACCAAAGCACAAAACAATTGAAGTTTATCCTTAAAAGCCAACCAAAGTGGTTTTGAACTAAATTAGATGAGAGTGCAGAAGGTGCCTGTGGAAAACAACGAGGAGACATGGCTTGTACATCGGGACATCAGGGGTTAATTCTCTGTGTGACCTCATTCATGTCATGTGTATCCTTTGGGTCTTGGATTCCTCATTCTGTGAACGGAAGTAACACTTCACCCTGCCGAGACAGTGGGTGCCTGTGAGAGTCCAATGACAATGAGTATTTGTAGAGGACACCAGGGGCTCCAGGAGATAGGACCGCTGACTGACACTTCCTGTTTTCCTGTCTTTAGAGACAAGGACAAGATACGTATACAAACACCTGTGGTTCACATATGCACTGGACAGTAAGCAGAGCAGCAAGGGGGAAAAAACACAGGGAAAGAAAATGAGGAGGCGGTTTACACAATACCCAAAACATGGTTAGAAAGATGGCCTGGGAGGCAGCTAAGGAGTTCAGAAGGCAACACGGACAGTGAATTTTTCCAAGTTAGAGTGATGGATAAGGAAAATAAATAATAAATAAACCGAAAATAACAAATGTTGGTGAGGATGTGGGGAAACTGGAACCCTTAATCCACTGCTAATGGGAATGCAAAATGGTACAGCCACTGTGGAAAACAGTGGTAGATCCTCAAAAAAATAAATAAATAAAAACAGCGCTACCATATTCCTGCTGCCATCAAGCTGATTCAACTCAGAGAGACCCTGAAGGACAGAGTAGAACTGCCCCACAGGGTGTCCTAGTGTCCTAGACTACAAATCCTTACAAAAGCAGACTGCCACATCTTTTTCCCAGAAACAGCTCATGGGTTCGAATTGCCAATTTTTCAGTTAGCGGTCGAACGCTAACTACCAGGCATCCTTAAAAAAAAAAAAAGCAATTCCGCTGCTAGGTATATACCCAAAAGACTTGTAAGCAGAGAGTAAAACAGATACTTGTACATCAATATTCACTGCAACACTATTCACAATAGCTGTGGAAACAACCTAAATGCCCATCAACAGATGAATGGATAAACAAAACATGGTACATACATTCAAATGAATACTACTCAGCCAGGAAGAGAAATGGAGTCTTAATAAAAACAAACAAAAAAACCCATTGCTGTCGAGTTGATTCTGACTCACATCGACCCTACAAGACTGAGCAGAACTGCCCCACAGAGTTTCCAAAGAGTGGCTGGTGTATTCAAACTGTCGACCCTTTGGTTAACAGCTGAGATCTTAACCAGTGAGCCACCAAGGCTCTGGAGCCTTGATATATGCTACAGTATGACTGGAGCTTGAGGACACTACTGGGTGAAATAAGTCAATCAGAAAGGACAAATATTGTAAGACCTCACTTATATAAAAAGATAAGACCAGGCAAAAGCACAGAGACCAAAGTATATTAGTGGTTACCAGGGGCAGGGATGGGAAGGGGGGAGTTACTGCTTAGGGAATACTGACTTTAGGTTTATGCTGATGGAAAAATCACCCTGATTAAGGGTAAGGTTGCACAGTCGATTATTGTAATTGCTATCAATAAGGTGTACAGCTGTAAGAGGATGAATTGGTGAAAGTTACATGAAATACATATTTATAGTAATGACTCCAAAAAAAAAAAGAGTAGCTACTGAGGCTGCATATTACAACTAAAAACCTCCTGGGATTTGGTCCCTTGGTTTGAGGTTTATGGTCATGGTTCCATAGAACATCCCAGTTAAATGGCCTAATATCATCTTTAGTACTTCTGTTCTACCTTCTAGTCCAATGCCTAGTTCCTGGGGTCTTAAAAATGTGCAAGCAGCCATCCAAGGTACAACAATCAATCCCTATTTGCCTAGAGCAACACAAGAAAAAGGAGAATCAGGAGTAGGGGGAGGAAATGCAACGTGTAGATAAGTGCCTCCTTCGCCATGAGATCAGAACTGGATGGTGCCTGGCTACCATTACTGAACATGTTGATCAAAGATTCCATAGAGAAATCCTGACCAAAAGAGGGGATATGCAGAACAGAATTTCAGATTCTCATGGAATCCAGGTTTCCTGGAGCCACAGAAGCCGGATGAACCCCTGAAACTACTGCCATAATCTTTAAACCTTAAACCAAAAATAACCTCTAAAGTTTTCTTAAAATCCAGCGACAGTTTAGCTTAACTAGTAAAGAATGCCTGCCTTGTGCTCTTTTAAGGTCTATCCGCATGAGATCAAATTCACAACAGCACCTTGAAAGATTAGTTGGGAAACTTAGGGGGCAATAAGTTTACATCAATGTGGGAGAAACAACTCAGAAAGCAGGGTGAGAATGGCTGCACAGCTAGAAAAGTGTTATCAGTGTCACTAAACTGGTTTATGTTCTGCTGCATATTCTCAAAAAGAACAAAAATAAAATATTTTTTAAAATGAGGGTAAAACTAAGGAGATAAATGTTGTTGTTGTCAGGTGCCGTCGAGTCAGTTCCAACTCACAGCGACCCTATGTACTGCAGAACAAACACTGCCCGTTCCTCCACCATCCTGGCAATCGTTGCTGTGCTTGAACACAGGGTCAATCCATCTGATTGAGGCCCTTCCTCTTCTGTGCTGACCCTCTACTTTACTAAGCATGATGTGGCTAATACGCACACGAAAAGATGCTCGAGTTATTAGCTGCTAGAGATGCAAATCAAAACTACAGTGAGATACCATGTGATCTCAGCAAAAATGGCGCTGCTCAAAAAAACAGGAAACAAATGCTGGCAAGGAAGTAGGGAGACTGGAACTCTTTACGCTGCTGGTGTGACTGTAAATTGGTAAAACAACTATGGAAACAGTATGGTACTGCCTCAAAAAAGCTAGAAATAGAAATACCATATGATCCAGCAATTCCACTCCTGGGTATATACCCTAAAGAAATAAAAGTCTGGACACAAACAGACATATACATAGCCCATGTTCATTAATGCATTATTCATATAATAGCAAAATGATGGAAACAACCTAAGGGCCCATGGACAGATGAATGGATTAATAAACTGTGGTACATACACACAATGGAATACGATGCAAATTAAGAATAATAATGAATCTGCAAAACATCTCACAACATAGATGAACGAGGAGGATATTATGCTGAGTGAAATAATTCAATCACAAAAGGGCCAATGCAGATCATTACTGTAAAGTAACAACAAAAGGTCTACAAACAGGAAAAAAAAAATATTCTTCAATGGTTACCAGGGATGGGTGGTGGAGGGAGGGAAAATTACCAATTAGATAGAAGACACGTAACATTGGTGAAGCCAAAGACAATACTTAATACGGAGGAAGTAAGTACACCATGACCAGGGCAAGAGCGGACACTGGGAGGAACACAGAACAAAGGACAACTTCAGTAACTACTGTAGCTTAGACAATCCTGCAGCAATAGCATTAACAAACAATAATTTACAAATGGACAAATAGGTAGGTAGGCATCCCAAGAGATGTGGAAGGACATAAGGGAACACACCTACCAGCAGATACAGGTTTGGTCATGGATATTTCTACATACATGACTGTAAGTGTGGCTCATATGCAGCACACAAAGGGTATAATCAGAGAAGCCTTTCGGACACAACCAAACACCTTCCAGGATGAACACAAAGGACGACAGACTTGGGGGACATCTATGTCAACTGGCACAACATAGTACACAAAGATAATGGTCTGCATCCTACTTTGGTGAGCACAGTCTCAAATACTTACAAGTCACCACCTAAGAGACAATAATTGATCTCTTCCTGTCCAGAGCAAAGGATAGTGAAGAAAACCAAAGACTCAAGGGAGCAGTTAGTCCAAAGGACCAATGGACCACACGAACCACAGGATACACAACCCCAAGACCAGAAGTACTAAATGGTGCCTGGCTACCACAAACAACTGCTCTGATTGGGATCACAGCTGAGGGTCCTGGATAGAGTGAGAGCAAACAGTAGAACAAAAAGTCAAATTCACAAAAAAGACCAGTCTTACTGGTCTGACGGAGACTGGAAGAACCTCCGAGACTATGCCTAAGACACCCTTTCTGACCTGCAAGTGAAGGCAGACCCCCTCCCAGCTAAACAATGGACAAACACATAATAAATGATAACACCCAAGAGAAACGAACTCTTTAGGACAACCAGTTATATGAAATCAAAAGGGTATTACTTGCCCATAAATAAAGATGAGAAGAAGAGGATATGTCTTGGTTATCTAGTGCTGCTATAACAAAAATACCACAAGTGAATGGCTTTAACAAACAGAAATTTATTCTCTCACAGTTTGGGCGGATGGAAGTCCAAATTCAGGGTGCCAGCTCCAGGAGAAGGCTTTATCTGTCTGTCAGTTCTGGGGAAAGGTCCTTGTCACCAATCTTCCCTCTTGTCTAGGAGATTTGCAGTGCAGGGGCCCCAAGTCCAAAGGTTGCATTCCACTCCTCGCTCTTCTTTCTTAGTGGTATGGGGTCCCCATGTCTCTCTGCTCACTTCTCTCTCTTATATATCAAAAGAGACTGACTTAAAACATAGCCTAATCTTGTAGATTGAGTCCTGTCTCATTAATATAACTGCCTCTAATCCTGCCTCATTAACATCATAGAGGTAGGATTTACAACACATAAGAAAATCACTTCAGATGACAAAATGATGGACAATCACAAAATACTGGGAATCGTGGTCTAGCCAAGTTGACACACATTTTGGGGGGACACAATTCAATCCATAACAGGGTAGCAAATCATGACAAAAGAAAACGGTGAGCCTGCGGCAGAAATGGGAAGAGTGCTGATACATTGTGAAGAATGAACCCAAGGTCATGAAACACTTTACGTACAAACTATTGAAAGGGAAATTAATTTGTTCTATGAACTTTCACATAATGCACAATTAGAAGGAAAAACAAAACACACACACACACCCAACAACTGCAGAACAGTTTTCTGAAGTACACGTGGGACAGTCACCAAGACAGGCTTTATGCTGAGTCATTAAATAAAAAAAGAAAAATCAATACATTTCTAAATATAGTAGTGCTTCAGAGAATATTCTCTGATGACAACAAAATTAGATGAGAACTCAGTAAGATTTTGCCAAAAACTTCAAATATTTGGAAATTAAGCAATGTAACTTCTGAATAATTCATGTGTCAAAGGGGACACCAAGAGAGGAATCAGAAATATTTTTAAATGAATAATAAAAACACACCACTATCAAAATTTGTGGGATACAGCTAAAGCAAGACTTAGAGGAAACCTGTAGCATTAAATGCTGTATATAACAAGAGAAGAGGCACGATATCAATGATTTAAGATTCCACCTACAACAAAAACACTGCTTACACCTCCAGAAGAGCTTTTAGGATAACTAACTACAATGATCCACCTGTAGACCTGTTACCCTCAGTATCTACCAACCTCTTGGGTACACAGACTAGGCTGTGGTCACTTACGTCATCATGATCATAAAAGGAGCTGCCACTGGTGGGCACCTACTAAATGCCAAACTACCAAATAGGAAACGACTCTACAAAGTAAAATTATTCCTACTTTGCCGATGAGAAAACAGATTGCAATTATCCATCCTTAATGGATAAACTTGGTACATACATACGGTGGAACACTATGCAACGATAAAGAACAATGAATGATGAAATCAGCAAAATATCTCAAAACACGGATGAACCTGGCGGACATTATGCTAAGTGAAATAAGTCAATCACAAAAGGACAAATATTATGTAAAACCACAAGTATAACAAGGCAAGAACAGGTTTACACACAGGTTTACACCAGGGATGGGAAGGGAGGGAGGGGAAAATACTAACTGCATAATAGACATGTATAGGGCAACTCGGCACCACATGACCAAGGCAAAAGAAGACACTGAGAAATACAGAGAATAAAGGGCAACTACAATAAATACTATAATACAATTTTGCAAACACCGTAATAACAACCAATAACCTGTGAGTGAGTACGTAAGTAGATATGTAGGCTAAATAGCTGTGCCAGGACATACGGGTTTATATCCACATGCCTATACAGGCAAGGTTGGAGATTTTAACATACGTGTCTGCAAGGGCTACATGCAGTCATATCTATAATTGAGCACATAGGGGATACAGTCATGGAAATTTCTTGTTGTTGCTATTGTGTCGTCAAGTCGATTCCAACTCATAGCGACCCTAGAGCACAGAGTAGAACTGCCCCATAGGGTTCCCAAGAAGCGCCTGGTGGATTTGAACTGCTGCCCTTTTGGTCAGCAGCTTGAGCTCTTAACTACTGTGCCACCAGGGCTCCAGTTGAAAACTTCTCAGACTTAACCAAATACCTCTGGGGGCTGACCTACTGGGCTTGAAGGCTGAGGACCATAGTCTCGGGGGACATCGAGATCAACTGGCATAACATAGTTCATAAGGATAATGTTCTACATCCTAGTTTGGTGAATAGTGTCTGGGATCTTAAAAGCAAGCAGGCAAGCCATCTAAGATACAACTATTGGTCTCTTCCTATCTGGAGCAAAGGAAGATGAAGAAAACCAGACCCAAGGAAACAATTAGTCCACAAGACTAATGGCCCACACGAACCACAGCCTCCTCTAACTTGAGACCAGAAGAACTAGATGGTGCCCGGCTACCACTACTCACCGATCTGATCAGGATCACAATAGAAGGTTCCAGTTAGAACAGATAAAATATACAGAGCAAAATTTAAATTCATACAAAAGACCAGGCTTACTGGCTTGATAGAGACTAGAGGAACCCCCCAGACGACTGCCCTAGGACAACTCACTAACATGGAACTAAAGCCACTCCCAGAGGCCACCTTTCAGCCAAATAACAGGCTGGCCTATAAAATACCACCACCACCCTTAATGAACGTACTCCTTAGGACAACCAACTATAGGAGACCAAAAGGACAACATTTGCCCAAAAGCAAAGACGAGAAGGCACGGGAGAGGCAGGGAAAGGGGAAGGAATGGAAACACGCACCCAGGGTGGAAATGGGGAATGCTGGCGCTTCAAGGGAATTGCAATCAGCATCATGAAACAATTTGTTTCATGAATTACTGAACGAAAAACTAATTTGCTGTGTAAACGTTCACCTAAAGCACAATAAAACATTAAAAAAAAAAAAGGTTATTTGGCCCTCAAGCAGCCTGAGGGTGGCCCCTAGGTGGTAGTTACAAGAACAGTCGTATCACCTCAAGGAAATGCTCCCAAACAACTTGGGTAAATATGGAAGTGGGATCTTTCCCGGTCAAGTCTCTCAGTGAGAACCCAGCCCAGTCAACACCTTGATTGCAGCCTTGTGAGACCCAAAACAGAGGACCCTGCTAAGCCATGACGGGGGTGGGGTGGGGGGGGTGGGTGTGGGGGTGTGGGTGTGTGGGTGTGTGGGTGTGTGTGGGTGTGTGTTTTAATTTGTGCTTTAGGTTAAAGTTTACAGCACATATCAGTTTCTCATTCAAAAATTTATACACAAATTGTTTCATGACATTGGCTGCAATCCCCACAATGTGTAAGCACTCTCCCCCTTTCTCTTTCCACCCCCGGCTCCCTATGTCCCTTTATCCAGGTTTCCTGTCCCTTCTTGCTTTTGGGCAGGTGTTGCCCATTTGGTCTCGTAGACTTGACTGATCTAAGAAGCACGTTCCTCACGTGCGTTATTGTTTCATCCCTGGACTTTCGATCCAGAAACTAGAAGATAATGTGTTATTTAAAAAAAAAAAAAAAAAGCTCATGTCTAGTGAAGAGAAAAACAATCTGCAAATTAAGACACCACCATTCTACTGATATTCTGGCTCTACACTTCCTGAAGCTGACATGTTATACAAGGAAGCCGGTTGCTGAAGTATGCTTTCCTTGTGAAAGGAAAATAGTTCCACCGTGAACAAAAGGAAAGAAAAACAAGCTGAAAACAATACTTGCAGTGTATGCCAGACCCAGGGCTAATATCTTTAATAAATCAAGAGCATCTGAATATCATTAAGAATTATAAAAGCCCCCCAATCTAGAATCTAAAAAGGTAAAAAACATGTGCAGGAAATTCACAAAGGAAAAACAATGGCCAATGAAACTATACAGATACTCAAATTCATTACTACTCAAAGACATGTAAATTAAAATAGTGAAGAAGTATTATTTTTCACCTGTGAAGTTAGTAAAATTGGCAAAGATTTAAGAAACAAAATATCCAGTCTTGGTGAGGCTGTAGGGCCATGTCATTTCACCGGGGGCAATGCGAAGAGTTTCAACTCTTTGGGGGGAAATCTGGCCTGTCAAAAGCCTGGAAATGTTTATACGCTGAGGAATTACGGGTGGAAGTTTACCTCTAATCGTGTCAGTCACACTGCTGTCTGTATTATGTAAAAACTGGAAAACTATCTAATCATTGGCTATACTAGCATCTATGTGGCCCTTATAAAAAAAATATGGTGAGCTGTGAACGCTCACCATATTGTTTGAATGAAATGCAAATTCCAGGAAAGTAGAGATCCATTTTATGGGTGGTTACTACAGTGGGTAGACATGAAAATACATCTAGGATTACAAGAGACCTTTATCATCTAGACGAAAACATTAATTTTGTTCAACTTAAAAAAATAAAATAAACCAAGTAATATTTATCTTTCATTTGAAAAACAAACTGCTTCTCCTTTCTTAATTATTTTAATCAGTGGACGTGAAATACTAAACCCATGTGTGGACACACCAATATCATCATCAAACGAATTTGGGGGAAAAGAATGATCTTTTCACTGAAGTGAATTCCTTATGTTGGTGAAATGTATTATCCCTGTAAGATTCCACTCTTCATTTTAAGGAACCCCCACCCCCACCCCCACCCCAACCCTTCTCTAATAAACCAAAAAACCAAACCCGCTGCCATCAAGTTGATTCCGACTCATAGTGACCCCAAAGGACAGAGAAGAACTGCCTCATAGGATTTCCACGGAGCGCCTAGTGGATTCGAACTGCCGACCTCTTGGTTAGCAGCTGTAGCTTTTAACCACTACGCCACCAGGGTTTCCAACTTCTCTAATAGTCCTTTTCAAACAGAAGATGGAAACTTCTGATAATCCTCTTCATGGTGCAGACTCACTGTGAGCAACCCGACGCTTACCCAGGGACAAGGGCCCTTCGTGTGGGGACACTGTTCCTGATGGAGCGGCCCAAATGGTCATGCTTTTGGATTCTGCGTACTTTATAATGCCATCTTCTTCCTTGCTCTCAGGCCATCAGCTGTTCCTTCACCTTTTCAAACCATCTCACCATGGCCTCCGACTGTTTTTACAATAGGAGAGGACTTACTAACTAGTCAAGTCAGAGTAAATAAATAGGCTCTGAACAGGCACACAAACGAGCAGAAGAACACAAGTGCTTTGTGCTCCTATTTTGAGTTTTTGACTTATTTCATGGTTCATGGTCCTATCTCTGAGTTGAGTTTATCAGATAATGTGGCTTCCTGGTTAATTGGGTATTACTGCAACAAGCAACTATGATGAGTATGTTTAGCTCACTTGAAGCAGAAAATTGCCTGTATTTTTCCAATACCCTGGGCCAGGGTTGCTTAGCAATGCTGCCACACCTACTTTCCAGCCACTGATTACATAATCTAAAGCCATTAACCTCTGTTTGTGAGAGAAGGGCTCAAAGATGGCCTAATACCCTCCTTTCCCATTCAATGAGTACGCTATCAGGGGGCTACTCCACAGAGACCATCAGACTCCCTCCTATGGTTCTGCAGAAGAAATGAGATCCAAGGAAACCAAAAAAAAAGTTCATACAAAATCGACAACCCTGCCACTTTCTGTATGACAGCTCCGACACTTCGTGTTTTTTTTTTTTGGCCTGACTGTCTATTGCTGGCATACAAGATGCAAACCTATACAGAAAGCTCTGTAACTTTTGAACGGTTTGGTACTTACATACTGGAGGGATCATTAGCTTTCTTTTAACTCCACTGGCCACCTTTTGCCATTGCACCACTATGCCTACCTGGGTAAAGTAAAACATGTAGAGAGTCAACGGGCCAGGTCCTGCCCTGTGGACAACTGAGCCTCTGAGCATGAGAGCCACAATGCAAACCCCAAGAACGACCCCAAAGGTGGGGCCCTACGTCACCTGCTCTGGCATCAGGCTAGGATCAGGCACAGGCTAGTTCTGAGAATCCAGGTAACTAAATTCATCAGACTAAGTTTCTCCACATTCCCTTTACCCCATGACCTCAAAGGGCCTGAGACAGGATTCACTGGAGACAGCCAGAGTCCCTGAGGCTGCCTCTGCAACACCCTGGGAATGCAGCCCCTACAGAGTGAAGAACAACCCAGAAGATCGCCAGGACTCCAGAAACTCGGTTATTCTAGCAGCCGCTGTACAGAGTACCTGTCAGTCATCCAGTGCTGCTATAACAGAAGCACCACAAGTGGGTGGCTTTAACAAAGAGAAATTTATTCTCTCACAGTCTAGTAGGCAGCAAGTCCAAATTCAGGGTATCAGCTCCAGGCAAAGCCTTTCTCTGTCAGCTCTGGAGGAAGGTCCTTGTCATCAATCTTCCCCTGGACCAGGAGCTTCTCCGCAGGAACCCCAGGTCCAAAGGACCAGCTCTGCTCCTAGTGCTTCTTTCTTGGTGGTATGAGGTCCCCACTCTCTGCTTGCTTTCCTTCCCTTTAGTCTCTTGTAAGATAAAAGGAAAACCCCAGGGAAACTCCCTTTACATTGATCAGGGCTGTGACCTTAGTAAGGGTGTTATATTCCCACCCTAATCCTCTCAACACAAAACTACAGTCACAAAATGGAGGACAACCACACAATACTGGGAATCATGGCCTAACCAAGTTGACACAAATTTTGGGGGGACACAATTCAATCCATGACAGTACCCAACAGACAACTGGTGGGTGTTCACTGGTGACAATGCTCCATGAAAAATTCTACTCCCTACATACTGTATGATTCCAGCTTTTTGACATTCTGGGAAAAGCCAAGCTACAGAGACAGCAAAAAGATCAGTGATTTCCAGGGGCTCAGGAGAGGTAAGAAGTGAACAGGTGGAGCCCAGGGCATATTCAGGGCAGTGAAACTATTCCACATGAGGCTGGAATGGTGGACACACGACATTACGCACTTGCCAAAACCCAGAAGGCTGCTTCCTTTCATGCCAATTTTAGAAACAATGGTGCTTTCCTCTGAATTACACAGCAATAAAATACGAACTAGAACATTAGATAATTCAGGTCATCAAAAATATATTCTAAACTCAAAGTACTTAATTTGATATGACATTACATATTTGGCAAAACCCATAGGACCGCACAGGACAAAGCATGAACCCTAATGTAAAATACAGGTTTTGGTTAGTAATAATGAATCAATGTTGGTTCATCTGCTGTAACAACCGTACTACAGGAATGCAAGGTGTTAATAACTGGGAAAACCATGCGTGGGGACACAGGGGCTACGGAACTCTACTTGCTGCGCAGTTTTTCTGTAAACCTAAAACTGCTGAAAAATGAAGTCTATTAAATTCCCAAAAGAATAAAAAATGCTATATCCAACTGTGGTGGCCTGGAGTGTCCCCAGGTTCTCGGCAACATTTTAGAAAATCTAATCAGGCAACTGAAAATAGGTGCTTCAGTGAGGCGTCATTGACACACATTGTTCTGGGAAAATTACTACAATTTCATTAATAAAGGCTACTAATACCTAAGCAAAAGATATATAATGTGACTTGATCGTAGTATGTTCAAAGTGAGGTGACATGCCCAGGGGCCTGCTGGGGGGATGTGGTACAGATATACATGCTGGGGTTAGGTAAGAAAAGATAATCTTAATGACGGCATAAACAAAATATGCCTCACTTTAAAAAAAAAAAGGACAGCTGCTGTTGAGTGGACTCTGACTCACAGTGGCTCCATGTGTGTCAGGGAACTGTGCTCCACTGGGTTTTCAATGGCTGGTTTTTCAGAAGTAAGTCCCCAGGCCTTTCTTCCAAGGCACCTCTGGGTAGACTCAAACCTTCAACCTTTTGGTTAGCAGTTGAGCAACATTAACTGCTGCTGTCAAGACAATTCCGACTCATGGCAACCCCATGTGCTACAGGGTAGAGCTGCTCCGCAGGGTCTTCCTGGCTGTAATCTTTACAGAAGCAGATTGCCAGGCCTTTCTTCTGTGGCACCACTAGATACGTCTGAACCACCAACATTTAGGTTAGTAACTGAGTGCAAACTGTTTATGCCACCCAGAAACTTTCAGGCCACAAAGAAGGGAATAAAACAAACTTACGCCCTTTTTTCTGTTTCTAACTAAAAAACAAAATTTTAAAATGTGTTCAATTATAGTCTTTCTTTCAAAAATCCATGTTTAATCAGAAAAATTTACACATAAAGCCTATGAAAAGTCTCTTATAGCAAGTATACTTACAATTTTTTGCCTATAATGAAATTTCTAATTATTTTGTGGCTTTTTTCAGACCAACAAGTACTCCGGAGAAGGAATACACCCTCTACAGACTCACCTACTACTGTACAGGATTTTACGGAGACTATGTCAGAACCAGAGCATTTTTAAAATGTGGTTTTCCTTCTTCCTAACGTTTTAATACCACCTAAGAGCTGAACTCAAGGAGGATGGACATGGAGCAACCCTGAAGCTGCAGCTCAACTTTGGTTAATATTGTGAAACCAGTTTCACTACTCTTTCCTTTTTAAACATCTTGTTGGAAGTTTTAAGAAAATGAAGAAGTCTGTGCAACGGAAAGAGAAAAACTGACTCGGGGAAGGAAAAACTGTCTAAACAACGATTCGTTTACAACACACATATTTAGAACTAAACATATCAAAAGCAGCGATGCTTCAATTTCTTTCATCGATAAAGGAATAAGGGAAAGGTGCACGCACAGCAAGAGGAAACGCTACCGCCCAGGCAGCCACCCAGCACCCGCTTTACACATTTCATGTTTCCGAATCCCACATTCTCCTGCTCACTTGAGTGGAGTGATAAGCAGCCGTGTGAGGACAGCTGTAAACTCAAAGAGACACCCAACAAAGAAAGTGACCCTGTTAGCTCTGCTAATGGGCCCCAGAGGGAACAGGAAGAAGGAGATGAGGGCTTCAAAACATAACCAAGACATTCTTGCTCAGAGCAGGGAGCCAAAGAGGAATTAAAACTTTTCCAAAAGTCCTTCCTTTTCCTCTAAAAGGACCTGAAAGTTAATTACCATAGTTCAGGATCTGAGTGAATGTTAATTTTTTCACTGAACACTAGGTAAATGCATTACTTTTACCTGAAGAAAAAATAATCACTTAAAACATTTTTCAAAATAAAAACAATCTCCAACCATAATTTCAGCATAAATCTGGGAAAAAGGAATGCAGACATCAATGCTGCCCTTTCTCTTCCCAAGGAGGGCCACATCCAGCACCCCCATCACACCACCACCCCTCCCTCCTGGAGTGTTTCCCAAACTTTCCTGATGATAAGAACCACTGGGGCATGAACTAAATATACATATTCCTAGATCTTTTCCTCTGAGATTCTGATTGAGTAGGTCTGGGACGGGGCCCAGGTTCTGGGTTTTTTATTAAGCATCACGGTGACTCATGACAAAATTTGGTGCGCCTTTGCCTAGCATATGCCCTCACCCTTATCTGTTCAATGAGGTACCATATTTTACTCAAATAACATGCGTTATACTCTTTTGCCAACTGCACAAACCCCTTGCACATTGTTTTCCTAGATGCACCGTGCATGTTCTATGTGTGGGTGTGTTGTTTACGTTGGTACTGTCATGGATTAAATTTATCCCCCCAAAATATGTACTAACTTGGCTAGGCCATGATTTCCAGTATTCTGTGACTGTCTACCATTTTGTCACAGATGTGATTTTCCTAGGTGTTGTAAATCCTACCTCTATGATGTTAATGAGATGGAATTAGTCGCAGTTTTGTCTTTATGTTAATGAGGCAGGACTCAATCTACAAGATTACATTGTGTCTTAAATCAATCTCTTTTGAGAATAAGAGAAAAGCAAGCAGAGAGATGGGGGGGCGTGGGGAATCCTCATATCACCACGAGAGTAGAGCCAGGAGTGCGCAAACTTTGGACCCCAGGGTCCCTGTGCTGAAAAGCTCCTCGACCAGGGGAAGACTGATGACAAGGACCTTCCCCCAGAGCTGACAGAGACAGAAAGCCTTCCCCTGGAGCCGGTATGCTGAATTCAGACTTCCAGCTTCCTGGACTGCGAGGACATAAAGTTCTGTCTGCTAAACTCATCCACTTGTGGTATTTCTGTTATGGCAGCACTAGATGACTGAGATAGAAAGAAACTCAAAGTGAAAGCCATCGCTGCCCTGGCTCTCAGCCTGGAGACAATCTTCCAACTGTGGCAGCAAGCTGAAGTCCACACAGTGCACAGAAGTTCAGCTGAGCTGGGAGGCAGGGATCAGAGTCTGAGTCCGCTGAAGCAGCTGGAATCTGTGAGGCAAGGCACCTGATAGTAAAGAAGTGTGCAGAAAGAGTGTCCCAGAAATCGGTGGAGGGAGGCAGGGAGTAGAAGCCTGCGAGACCTTGGCTCAAGGTTGGTTTGCACACACACAGGACAAGGCTACCTGAGGCCTGACAGAGGGTGGGTGCTATGGAGCAGTAAACAGAACAGAGTTACTAGAGGCCAAGCAGAGCCAAGCACACTGGAGTTCTCATCCAACCAGAATAAAGAAACCTCATTAAAACATCCGTAATAACCTGGTATACAGCTGGGACATCAGCAAGGCCAACCCTTAGAATGAAAGACCACTTCCTAGAGCAATGATTCTCAACTGGAGCAATTTTGCTCCCCAGGGGACACTGGGCAATGTCTGCAGACATCTCTGGTTATTGTAACTAGGGGATACTGCTGACATCTGGTAGACAGAGGCCAGGGACAGCGTTCAACACCCTATGATGCACAGGACAGCCCCCAACAACAGAGAATTATCCTGCCTAAAATGTCAATAGTGGTAAGGCTGAGAAACCCTCCCCTAAAGAAGGCTTACTCTAGATCTGCCCTAAAACCAAAACCAAACTCACTGCCATTGAATCGATTCCAACTCATAGTGGCCATACAGCAAAGAGTAAACTACTCCATAGGGTTTTCAAGGCTATAAATCTTTACAGAAGCAGACTACCACATCTTTCTCCCTCAAAGTGGCTGGTGGGTTCAAACTGCTGCCCTAACAAAGTCTAAAACCAAGCCCTAAAAAGACCCACAAAGGGCATTCAGCTTGAAGGTTGAGTCCTACCAAGTTACAGAGGCTTGAGAAATACCTTGAGATTTCCCAAAGATCTCCCCCAACAAGTATAAAACTAGGCCTACCCAAGTTCAGGAAACCCTGGTGGTATAGTGGTTAAGAGCTACGGCTGCTAAACAAAAGGCTGGCCGTTTGAATCTACCAGGCACTCCTTGGAAACCCTGCAGGGCATTTCTACTCTGTCCTATAGGGTCACTGTGAGTTGGAATCGACTCAAAGGCAATGGATTTGGCTTGGTTTTTGGTTTACCCAAGTTCAGGATGATCGGCCAGTAAATAAGCTGTGTATTACTGCAACAGTCAACACTTTTCAGAACAAGATTATCAAAATCCACACCTACAATGTGGCACTCATAATGTCCTAGGTATAATTTTCAAATCCTAAATATGCAAGGAAATCAGGAAAACATGAGCCATAGCAAGAAAGCAAGCAATAAAAATCAACTCTTCAAAATATATAATAGTAATAAAAGTAAATGCAAATGAGTCCAGATGTTGGATTAAATATTTAAAGAGGGAATTCTAAATTATGTTCAAAAAGTTAAAGGAAATATGTTCACGGAATCAAAATTATGTATAAACAGATAGATAGTCTCCAGAGAAAAATCTAAACTACAAAAAAGAGCCAAATGGACATTTTGGAACTGAAAAGTGCAATACTGAAATGGGGGGAGGGAACAGGACAAACACTACCTGGGATTAACAATAGTTCGGAGATAGCAGAAGAGTTAAGCTGATAATTGGAAACCAATTTGAGGAAGAGAGAAAACAGACTAAATACATAAAAAAACACTGAGGAATCTGTAAGACAATTTGAATGTATAACATACAAGAAAGAGAGAGTGAGAATGGGGCTGAAAAGAAATTTGAAAGGCATAATGGCCAAATATCTCCCAAATTTTATGAAAAAGAATCAAATTAGAGATCCAAAGGCTCTAATCCAAGATAAATAAAAATAAAATCACACTTAGGAACATCACCATCAATCTTCTGAAAATCAGAATAAAAAGAAAATCTAAAAAAAAAAAAAAAAACCAGAGAAAAAGAAAACAGAACCATGACATAGGTGACAATGGAACATCTTCACAGTGCTGGGGGCGGGGGCCTACCAATCCAGAATTGAAAATCCAACAAATACATCCTCCAAAGATGAGAAATAAGAGGTTTTAAGATAAACAAAAGCTGAGCAAATTCATCACTAGCAGACCTTCACTACAAGAAATGCCAAAGGATATTTTTCAGACAGAAGGGAGATGATATCAGATGGAAGTCTAGGGCTACAGAGAGGAATGAAGAGTACCAGAAATGGTAATTAGGTGAGTAAATAAAAACTGGGCTTCCCCCCGCCTTTCAAATTCTGAACAGACAAATGAATATTAAAGCAAAAATAACAATGTGTATGGTAGTAATGATGAGGGATGAGGTAAGGTTAGGTTTAGGGTTATTAAAGTTAGGTTAGGATTGTTAGGGTTAGGGTTGTTATAGGGCTCAAGTTGTTGGGATTATTCCCTCGGTGCAGCTTGGACTTCTTCCTTCAATAACATCGGTTCTTGATCATATGCTACCTCCTGAAATGGTTGAATGTTGACCAGTTCTTTTTGATACAGTGATTCCGTAAATTCCTTCCTTCTTTTGATACTTCCAGCATTGTTCAGCCTTTTGCCCATAAAATCCTTCAAGATTGCAGCTCGAGGCTTGAGTTTTTTCTTCAATTTTTTCAGCTTGAGAAATACCAGCATGTTCTTCCCTTCTGGTTTTCTAACTCCAGGTCTTTGCACGTTTCATTATAATACTTTGTCTCCTGGAGCCATCCTTTCAAATAGAAATTCAGCTCTTTTACTTCATCATATCTTCTGTTTGCTTTATCTATTCTACGTTCAAGAGCAAGTTTCAGGGTCTCTTCTGACATCCATTTTGGTCTTTTCTTTCTTCCTGTCTTTTTAATGATCTTTTGCTTTTGTTGTGTATGGTGTCCTTGATGTCATTCCACAACCCATCTGGTCCTCGGTCATTTGTGTTCAGTGTGTCAAATTTATTCTTGAGATGGTCTCTAAATTCAGGTGGGATATACTCAAGGTTGTATTTTGGCTCTTATGGACCTGTTCTAATTTTCTTCAGCTTCATCCTGAACTTGCCTATGAGCAACTGATAGTCTGTTCTGCAATCAGCCTCTGGCCTTGTTCTGACTGATGATACTAAGCTTCTCCTTCATCTCTTTCCACAGATGTAATTTACTTGATTCCTGTGTATTCCATCTGGCGAGGTCCACATGTACACCATTTATGTTGTTGAAAAAAGGTATTTGCAACGAATAAGTCATTGGTCTTGTAAAATTTTTATTATTGTATCATAAAACCCATTGCTATCGAGTTGATTCCAGCTCATAGTGACCCTATAGGACACAGCAGAACTGCCCCATAGGATTTCCAAGGAGTGGCTGGTAGATTCAAACTGCTGACCTTTTGGTTAGCATCCTATATCTTAACCACTGTACCAGCAGGGCCCCTATTACAGTTGGGTGCTATTATCAAATTTAAGCTTACAGCAGTTTGTCTACAGCAAAAAGCTAAAGAGAGCTAGGATTCACACAAAAGCAGTCCAGCTACAGAACCTCAGCTGACTTCCTTAATCACAAGCCACTTCTACACCAAGTACTTTACAGAAGTAATCTGATCCCGTGCTCACAACAACCTCATAAAGCAGATACTCTTTATTCCCATTTTAAAGATAGGAAACTGAGGCTCAGAAACTCATAAGTTTGTTACTATTTTAGAGTTTAGGAAACCGCAAAAAAAAAAAAAATCAGGATTTGAACTCAGGTGTGCCTGCCTTCATAGTCCACATTCATAATCTCTACCCCATACTGTAACCAACCACAGTGTCATCTACAAAGTACCAGGACATCTGGCTCAACACCTGGGCACTCTGTGCTTGTCAGATTCTCAATCCAGATTCTAAGACACTTGGGGTTGATGAACAGCCACCATCCTTGAGGCTTACACCTGCCGTTTCAAAACGGTTATTCACCACCCAGGAGGATTAAACTTGCCAATTGTATGCTTCCAGTATGTACTGGAAGGTCTTGGTTATAGGGTATACAATAAAATTAAGCTAAACGTTTGAGGCCTATTAGTATCACCTGTGAAGCTTTTAAAATCAGAACGTGTTGTGGGGGGTGGGGGTAGGAGCTAGGCGTCAGCATTTTTTTTAATGAGTCCCCATGTGATTTCAACGTGAGGAAAGTTTGAGAACCACTGTTAGAGAATTCCTTTCTAGTTTCATCTGTACTCCCGTAAAGCAGGTTATCAGGTGATAGGATGCAATTTACACTCGTAACTTTCTAGTAACAGAAATTTCTCCTTTGTAAAAGCTAAATGAAACATGCTCATCTTCTTTGCCTTGCCTTCTCAGCTTAAACTCTTAGCTATAAAAAAAACTAAACTTGCATCTGATGGCTCCTTTTAGCTCTTCGCTGGCAAACCAGAACACTGACAAGTTGCCACTTGATGAGGTTAACTTGTCACAAAATGTGCAGGTCTAATTCAAGTTTACAGCCAAAGTAAAACAGAAAAATATTATTTTTAATTGACAAGGCTTTACAAACAGTGGAATGGAGTCCCTGGGTGGCGCAAATGGTTAACTGCTCAACTACTAGCCCAAAGGTTGGCAATTCAAACCCACCCAGAGGTGCGCTGGAAGACAGGCTTGGTGATCTGCTTCTGAAAGGTCACAGCCTTGAAAATCCTACAGTTTTACTGTCACATGGGGTCGTCGTGAGTCAGCATTGACTCAAGACAGGAAATTAGCCATTTGTCCCACTGTAGAGGGACAAATGGCTAATTTCCTGTCTTGAGTCAATGCTGACTCACGACGACCCCATACTGGGAATACGTACAGTGGTGACTTTCTAAACTTTGCAAGTATTACGTTCAAAACGCTGTTCTTGTTACTGCTGCTCTTAACATAAATGAGAACACAGATCACTAACCTACATTCTTAATCCCAAATGGACACATCCTGCTCATGAGTGTGCAACCCCCATGTTGAGCAATCCCTTTATCTGATAAAAAGTTATGAGAAACACCACCGAAGACATGACCCAGAGATTCAAAATGCCTCCACAGACCAATATAAGCAATTTTTGGTCCAAATAAAATAGTCATGATTCACTGAAGCGTCTCTTCATTAGATCTCAAGATAAACAGAAAAGTCAGTGAACAAAAGCCAAAAGTAGTTTTACCAAAGCTGTGCAAAGGTGTAGAAATGCCAAGTCGTTTTATTGCAGCTCATCCTACAATGTCATGGAATACTCCAAACTACTACTGTTCGCTTAGCTGCTACTCCGCTTATTAACAACCAACCTGATTTTCGCCCAGGAGTGGGGATTAGGAGGTGTGGTCTGGGCTTAAACCGCAAAGGCTCACAGAAGGCCCTTTCGGAGGTTCATGCAGGCCCAGCTTCTGCCCTAAGTAGTCAGCCATGTGTGAGGAAGAGGTGCTTTATTTCTTCACTTCAGCACGTCTCTGTGTAGGCAGTACATGAGGAAATGTGTCTTTCCCATGTTTCTGGAATTTCAGGTTAAGTCTATGATTTAACCCAAGCAATTCCTGACTTCTGAAAGGGACAATTCTTTCAGGTTAATCAGTCTGGAAACTTAATACCTTGGGGAGATGTTTTCATTCAGGTAAGCAAATGTGCCAGGTTATATCAGATATCCCAGGGGCTACTTTCCAAAGTGTTTGTGGAAAAAACACAGGTGAAGAGCAAGTCACCTGCACCGAGGGCTTTGTTTGATTGAACTTCCGCTTCAAATCGGATTTAAATGTTCAAGGCTTAACAAAGGAATTTCCTATTTATTTACTGAAACTAGGCATGATCTGGCAAGATAAAAATCTAGCTAATTCATAGAGAATTCTCAATACTCTTCATCTGAATACTAGGGGAAAAAAAAAAACAAATCCACTGCCAATGAGTTGATTTTGACTCACAGGGACCCTGTGGGACAGAGTACAATTGCCCCACAGGGTTTCTGTCTTAGTTATCTAGTGATGCTTTAACAGAAATACCCCAAGTCAGTGGCTTTAACAAACAGAAATTTATTCTCTCACAGTAAAGTAGGCTAAAAGTCCAAATTCAGGGCACCAGCTCCAGGGGAACACTTTCTCTGTCAGCTCTGGAGGAAGGTTCTTGTCAACAACTTTCCCCTGGACTAGGGGCTCCTCCACACAGGAGCCCAGGGTCCAAAGGACGTGCTCTCCTCCCAGCACTGCTTTCTTGGTAGTCTAATGTCCCCACTCTTTGTTTGCTTCCCTTTCATCTCTTGTAAGATAAAAAGTGGTGCAGGCCACACTCAAGGGAAACTCCCTTTACACTGGATCAGGGATGCGACTCTAAGGTGTTACAATCCCATCCTAAACCTCTTCAGCATAAAATTACAATCACAAAACGGAGGAGAATCACACAATACTGGGAATTATGGCCTAACCAAGTTGACACATATTTTGGCCTCCCACAATTAAATCCATGACATTCCACCCTTTGGCCCCCCAAAATTCATGTCCTTGCTACATGTAAGACACATCCACCCCATCGTATAATAAAAAAAGTATTAAATCAACTGCAAGTCCAAAATCCCAAAATTCCTCTTCCTCTGTGAAATCTAAAATACAAGTAATCTGCTTCCAAAGTACAATGGCCGAAAAGGCACAAGCTAGACATTTCCATTACAAATGGAAAAAACTGGAGGGAAAGAAGACATAACAGGCACTAAGCAACTCAGCAGAACACATTACATTAGCCTTCAAGGCTCTGCAAATAATCCTCTGTTCTCTGAGTCCATTTACCCAATGGTCCTGTCCTCCATTCTGTAGGTATTGGCCATACTCTCTAGATTCTGGGTGGAGGCCCCTCAGCTCTGGGCTTCAGCTCCACCTTCCAGGCCCACTGGGATGGCAACTCTGCTCCCTCGGCTTTAGGCACACCATTCTCCTAGTCCATCTGAGTGGTGGCTCCACCCTTAGAAACACCAGAAGCCATAGCTCCACCCCTTGAGAGGCCAGAGGTCAAGGCCATACCTTCTGACACCGAGGCAGCTTGGCTTCCTGTGTTCCTTGTCTCTCCAGCTTCTACTTCCTGGCTCCCTGACCTCTTGGCCCCTTGGGCCCCACACCCGCATCTGCCCTGCTGGGGCAAGTGTTCCAAAGCTCTGTAGCTCCACCGATTAGTGCCTGGAGGTACCCAACTCCACCAGGAAGCCTCCTCTGCACAGGCACTCAGCTCTCTCACTCTGTAGACTGGCTCCAGTGCTATCTGGCGCTGGTCTTCTGGTTCTGCTGCTACTGGTCCTCTGTTGCTGCTGGTCCTCTATCCATTCATAGTTTCAAAACTGCTTCCACATTTTAGGTATCTGTTAGAGCAGGACCCCACTCTCTCAGTACCAAATTCTGTCTTGGTCATCTAGTGCTGCTGTAACAGAAGTACCACAAGTTGATGGCTTTAACATAGAGAAATTTATTCTCTCACAGTAAAGTAGCCTAGAAGTCCAAATTCAGGGCATCAGCTCCAGGGGAAGGCTTTCTCTGTCAGCTCTGGAGGAAGGTCCTTGTCATCAATCTTCCCCTCGACTAGGAGCTTCTCCACACAGGAACCCCGGGTCCAAAGGACATGCTCTGCTCCCGGCACTGCTTTTTTGGTGGTATGAGGTCCCCTCTCTGCTTGCTTCCCTTTCATCTCTTGTAAGGTAAAACGTGATGCAGGCCATACTCCAGGGAAACTCCCTTTACATTGGCTCAGGGATGTGACCTTAGTAACAGTATTACAATCTCACCCTAATCCTCTTTAAAATAAAATCACAATCACAAAATGGAGGTCAACCACACAATACTGGGAATCCTGGCCTTACCAAGTTGACACATATTTCTGTGGGACACAATTCAATCCATGACAGTTTCCAAGGCTGAAATCTTTACAGGATCAGACTGCCATACCTTTCTCCTGCAGAGCTAGCTGGCAGGTTTAAACCACCAACCTTTCAGTTGGCAGCCGAGTGCTTAACCACTATGCTACCAGGGCTCCTTCAAACAGCAGAAGGAAGTACAATAGCGTAAGAAAGATAATGGCAGTAAAGAAGAGGAGGAAGAGTAGGGTTCATTTGATTAGCACATCATGATTTTACAAGTGCTTTAATTTCATCCACACAATAACCCCTGGAGTAGAGCATGCAGGCATTGTTACCACTTCAAGGGGGGCACTGGGCTCACAGGTTTTAGCTTACATACATGATAATAAGTTTCACAGAATTACAAGACTTTGCCCAAAGGAAGCCATGAAGACATCTTGTATTTTGCTGAGAGAAGTATTTGCAATAAACAGAAGCTCTAGATAAGTAGAAAACAGGTAAAAGACATAACATTTCGTTTGGTTTTATCTTTAAATAAGGATTTTTAAAAAAGCAAAGAGCCCAGGGCAAAGAAATATCCAGGACCAGGTTTATAAAGACTTCTTCAGCTCTTGACACTGGCATCTAAGTGGCAACTCCTTTGTAAAGATGTCCGAAATCCCTACTCTTTTAATAAACATTAAGACTAGGGTATTTTTTTTCTTTTTTTAATCCACTGCTGTCGAGTCGATTTCGACTCACAGCAACCCTGTAGGACAGAGTAACTCTGCCCCATATGGTTTCCAAGGTGGGTTCAAACTGCCCACATTTCGGTTCGCAGCTGAGCACTTTAACCACTGTGCCACCAGAGCTCCTTAGGGTATATACCAAAACCAAAAAAACTCACAGCCGTCAAATCAATTCCGACTCATAGTGACCCTACAGGGCAGAGCAGAGTTGCCCCATGGGGTTTCCAAGGAGTGGCTGGTGGATTTGAACTGCCAACCTTTTGGTTAGCATACTATGGGATAATTTTATGTCATGTCTCAATTCCAAAAGGACACTGAACAGATCAAGTCAGGAATTCTCATTAAAACTGCTTTAAATGCACAGCAAAGGGAAAGGAAATACATAAAAGGTAACTTCAATGCAAAGCAAAATAAATGAAACCAGAAGCTCTCTCCAAAATTATTAAATGACAAAAACAATCTAAAATTTAAAGTTTTATCCCAACTATCCAACTATTTTCTTAAAATACATTAAAAAAACAACCATAACTAACTTTAGAATTCAGTGACAGCCTGCATTTGTCATGGATTCTAATTTCTTGACTTACTCTAAATAAATACTCATTTTGGTTCCCCCCAAATAAGTAAATAAATAAATCCCCTTCTCGGGTGCACTCGTTTCTCCTAGATTTCATTCTGCAGATCCCATTCCACTGAAGTTTACTTTTAAATACAACGTTGATAGAAATGAGGCTTTCCATGAACAAGAAATTTCCATAAACGTGACTATGGCGATTTGGACATAAAAACACTGAAAATAAATTTAACGTTTGCTTTTTCATTACACTTCATTTGAAATTCAGTATGCTGTCTTGCCATCAAAGGCAGGCCTGGCCTCGAAGGAAAACATTCATTGCGTCTTGGTACGTCGCTCCTGATGCTCCTAGCGAGGCAGGCTCACGTTTGGACGCTGAGTGCACTTACCTTCTGATAAATCATATGGCACATAGCAACTCGCAACCTCATCCCAGCACACTGGACGTGGTAGAAGTACAAGTGGTGCAGGATGGCCAAAATGAGCATGCAGACAGTCAGCACCGTGGCATGGATGTAGGCCGTGTGCAAAGCTGCTAAATCCGTGGGATCATAATTTTCAAAATAATTAATAACTTTTCCCAAAAATATAGGCTGAATTACTTTAGTGCCTTCCTAAAAGAGGGGGGAAAGAAAAAAAGAACCTTAATTAAAATTACAAACCATGCCAAGTTTTCTTAATACAAGCTTTACTTTTATTAGCATGTTAAAAAGGCATTATGATACAGTACTACCTTCATCGTCAGCCTAAAGGAAAAATAGAAAGGCTTTACTGTTTAAGGCAAACCTTAAGCCAAAATTACAAGTTCAAAGACAGAAAAACTTTAATACACTGTGCTTGGTACCTTATGGATGCTCAATAAACATTATAACCAGTGCCTTAAAATCCATCTGGCAAACAACCAAATAAGCCTTGGCCAAAGACGAATGAAGAAAAATGCAGTAAAACAGTTATAAGGAATTTGCTTGCATATGTACAGCCCATCTTGGGATCTGCCTGTTTCCTCTACACTGTCAATATCCCAGTTCAAAGCAGAGTTAAACCGGCTGCCGCTAAGGCGACTCCAACTCACAGGGACCCCATCTGTATGAGAAAAGAACTGTGCTCACAGGGTTTTCAATGGCTGTTTTTTCAGAAGGAGATAAGCAGGCCTTTCTCCCAAGGCACCTCTGGGTAGACTATCTGCCAACCTTCTGGTTAGCAGCCAAGCACATTAACCTTCCGCACGACCCAGGGTCTTTGAAGGAAAATTAAGATGGCTTGTTCACAGGAAGCATGTTCTTGCCACCTCTTTCTGCCCTAAGAGCCTTTATAAACTGAGATATTGGCTCAAACACAAATCAGGAGAACCCTCCAACCTTTCCTGACCCAAATGCCACACAGTGGTAGATCCAAAACTAAAGTCCAAGTATTGAAAAGGAACTAGGCCTAGAATTCTTGGTGTCAAGGGAGGGGAGTGGTTTCAATATGCCTCCACCACCTAGAAGCTAGGATACACACAGCAGTATTACTTCGATGGCTCAGGTAGCCTGGAGTCAAAAATTAAACATGGCACAAGTAAAGCTAAAATACGGTATCATCAGGTGATCTTCATCAGTCATGCATTTCAGGTGCTGGTTTTGAACAAATATTTATAATCATCTATTCCCCAAAGCCATCACCCATCTGTCAGTTTGTCATACTGTGGTAGCTTGCATGTTACTGTCATGCTGCAAGCTAGGCCGCCAGTATTTCAAATATCAGCAGGGTCATTCATGGTAGACAGATTTCAGCAGAGCTTCCAGACTTAGACAAACTAGGAAGAAAGGCCTGGCAATCTGCTTCTGAAAACTGGCCAATGAAAACCCTATGGATCACAACAGAACACTGTCTGACACAGTGCTAGAAGATAAGTCCTCTAGATTGGAAGGCACTCAAACAGCAGCTACAGCAATGGACTTGAGCGTACCAATGACTGTGAAGACGGTACAGGACCGGGTGGCGTTTCATTCTGTTGGTACATGGGGTCACCATGAGCTGGAACTGACAAGACAGCAACTAACAACAATTCTCCAAGGCAAAAACTGAAATCCTATACCACTGAGTTAGGCAGCATTGTGGCTTACTTCCTGAATAAGACACACACACACATACATACACACAAACACATATGCCTGTTGCTGTCGAGTCAATTCCGACTCATAGCGACCCTACAGGACATAGCAGAATTGCCCCCTAGGGTTTCCAAGTAGCAGCTGGTGCATTCCAACTGCCGACCTTTTGGTTAGCAGCCGAGCTCTTAACCACTGTGCCACCAGGGCTCCGAATAAGACATAGGGAAAACAATTTTCTTCACCAAGACCAAAGGAAAGAAACAGCAGAACAATGCTTTGAGCCACAGGACACAAGAGGCCAAGGTGCTTTCCTTCACTTGCTCATATGCCTCTCCCTGCCAAGTGGCCACTCCACTCTATGACCAACATGCTCCCTCTAGTAACCCCCCTGTACGATACTCTCCCCCGCTTCCCCATCAAAACAAAGCACTCGCTCACTGCAAATCCAAGTCACCAAAAGTAAACACACAGGCCCTCGACATCATTTCCTCCACAGACTTCTAAAAGGACTAAATGTCAAAAGTTTGGAAGTCTCTCAGGAACTCGACTCTGAAACAAGCTTCTCCTTTTAAGCAATCCCCCCGGATTAAACAACTGGTAGGTTTGCTTTTGATAACTTTTGTTTTGTTTGAAAAGAGAAATCCACACACAAAGAGGAAGGAGAATCCAAAAAAATAAATAAATAAAACTTACGTTTTCTTCCCAATCAACTAGTGCCCAACCAGGATATTTACAGAAAGCTAGCCCCTTCCCTCAAATGGGTCACAGCATTCAGTGACAACATTCTTGTACTGTTACACATGCCCCACACACACACCTCACCAGGAGCTTCCTGCTAGTGATACCATGGTCATTTTCACCTACTGCACAGAGCTAGGAAACCCTGGTGGCGTAGTGGTTAAGAGCTATGGCTGCTAACCAAAAGGTCAGCAGTTCAAATCCACCAGGCACTCCTTGGAAACCCTATGGGGCACTTCTGCTCTGTCCTACAGAGTCACTATGAGTTGGAATTGACTCGATGGCAATGGATTTGGTTTTTTATACAGAGGCAAGGGAAAACTATTTGGTTGAATTATAAATAAGATGACCATATCTCAAGACTGCAAAGGAGCACTGCGACTTTTCCAGCATTCCCAACGATTCATCCCAAGAAGCATTAAGAGATTATGGATTAACTCCCTAATACTGTGGATCATAAACTATTCAGAGTTGACTGAGATGAAAATATGGAGGTTAACACACAGACATAAGAATGTCAGACTGTATACATGGGCAGCCCCAGCCCAGGTGTGGCTGAGAGCAGCCCAGAGCAGCAGACTGCAAACCTGGGGTTATCCAGCAGTAACCCCTGCAATCCCACACTTTCCTACACCTGACAACTGTCTCTGGGAGTCACTGTCACTTGCTACCAAGTTCTCCACCTGAACCTAACAGGGGCCTGGTTTGAGAGATGTCACCCATCAGAGGTCCAGAAAGAACACTGGTAATACAACAAACCCAGCCAAAAAGAGTGCAAGGTGAAGGCAGCTCACTACCACCTAATCATCTGAATTTTTCCACTGAGCATTTAACAATTCAGTCATGCAAACATGTTTGTTGAGTAATGCTGGTTCATGCCTTCCCACTGGCCTGTCCATCCCTAATCTTAACCCTCAATTAGTAAGGCATAAAATAACGGGGAAAACACTCATCAACCAACTTGGAGTTAACCAAATTAAAACTTTCTGGATCGCAGGAAGAAGCTCAGAAACTGTTCCAACCCTCCATCTTTCACATCAGTCTATCACCTGGGGAGATTCTTCCCACAAACCAGTTGAGAATATAGTCTTCTGTCTTTCACAAGAAGTCCTCTCAACTCTGAAATCACAAGGGATTTTCTAAGACTCCAATATGATACCACCATCAGAAGTGTTTGAAGGCAAATATTTCTCAATACTTTGAGAGTATGTGGTATTCCGCCTCTCCTTAAAGCACCTGACATTAGGCTTTACCCCTAACTTCTTCTGGTAACCTGTTACACGGCTAGAGGCTAAAATTTTCCCACTGGGCATGCTGCATCCCCCAGGTTCTCCCAAGAACTTGAGAAGTCTCTTGCCCAGCTCCATCATCCCCAATTTATGAGAAAGAAAGAAAAGACAAGAAATGGAACAAGTTGTCAGAAAAAGTTTCAATGAAAAAATATGAGAAGAGTTGGCTTGTTGAAAAAATGAACAGGCAGTTAATTTTGGGAAATATCAAAATAGACGACAAAGGTAGATTTGAGAAAGAGCCAGAGATGAGGAAAAATATTAAATCTGGGAAACAATAATCATCAAGATTCTACACAGACTTTAAAAATAAAACCATGGGTTCAACTAAACCTGTTGAATGGGTTCTGACTCCTAGCCACGCTATGTGTGTCCAAGGAGAACTGTGCTCCACAGGGTCTTCAACGGTTGTGATCTCTGGAAGCAGATCGTTAGGCCTTTCTTCTGAGACACCTCTAGGTGGATTTTAACTGCCAAGCTTTTGGTTTAGTAGCCCAGCGGTTAGCTGTGCCATCCAGGGACTCCTAGACATACCTTAAATCAATAAAGAGCAAACCCATTGCCTTCGAGTGGACTCTGGCTCATAGTGACCCTATAGGACAGAACAGAACTGCCCCATGGGGCTTCCAAGGAGCTGCTGGCGGATTCGAACTGTCAACCTTTTGGTTAGCAGCCAAACTCTGAACCGCTGCACCACCAGGGCTCCAGATAAACCTTAGGTCCTCTTTAATCAGTGTTCTTCAGTCCCGGTTGCACTTTAGAATCACCCAGGGAGGTTTAAGAGAATACTGATGCCCCGGTCCCATCTGGCAGAGGCTGATTTAGACTTAATCCATTAGGGTAGGGCTTGAAGGTCCCCCTGCCTATATGATTCTGAAGTGCAAGTACTAACCCTATGAAGCCATTTGCTACTCTCCTCTCCTTCACTATCAATGCATCTGAGTCTGGAAGGGCTCTATACGTGCTTTGAAGTACTTGAAAATATCATAAAGGGTTTTAATCCAGATCACGTGCCACGTATCACATTTCTAAGAAAAGCCCTTAGGAACCCAAAGTCCTAAGGTTTCAATGATGAAACTAACACCCTTCAATCTGCACAGTAAAAAAAATTCAATGTTCAGAAAAGACTGTATTTACAAAATGAAAGGACGAATTATGAATTGTTTTAAAGTTCCCTCTAAAAGGAAAGAGAGAATAAAATGAAAAGGACAGGGTAACAGCCTTCTATGAAATAACTTCCTTTGTAGATTTGACTTTGGAACCATGAAAATATTACAAGTAACTGTAAAACATAATTAAATTTTTTGAAGCAATTCCTAAAATTTAAGAATAAAATGAAGCACCAACCAAAAACCCAGTGCCATTGAGTCAATTCCGAAGCACACGTACCTAAAAATATATCCATTCAGTTGTTGGCATAACCACTGTCATCAATTGAACTGTGTCCCCCAAAAATGTGTATCAACTGGGCTTGGTCATGATTCCCAATATTGTGTGGCTGTCCACCATTTTGTGATCTGATGTGATTTCCCTGTTTGTAAATCCTAATCTCTGCCTGTGGTTACTGAGGCAAGGTTGGGTTATGTTAAAGAGGATTAGGGTGGGATGTAAAGCCCTTACTCAGATCACAGCCCTGCTCCAATGTAAGGGGAGTTTCCCTGGGGTACGACCTGCATCACCTTTTATCTTACAAGAGCTATAAGGAGAGAGAAGCAAATAGAGAGATGGGAACCTCATTACCACCAAGCAAGAAGAGTCAGGAGTGGAGCATGTCCTTTGGACCCAGGGTGCCTGCACTGAGAAGCTCCTAAACCAAAGAAACATTGATGACAAAGGACCTTCCTTCAGCACCGATAGAGAGAGAAAGCCTTCCTCTAGAGCTGGAGCCCTGAATTTGGTCTTCTAGCCTCGTAGACTGTGAGAGAATAAATTTGTTTGTTAAAGCCATCCACTTGTGGTACTTCCGTTATGGCAGCACTAAATAACTAAGACAACCAAACAGAAAAGAACTATTGAAGGTCCTTTTAAAATATAGTAATTCAACAACAAAATTGTGGGATATACCTACTGTAAGGACAATATGAACCGCAAAAAAATTTTTAACTGTTTTCAGAAATCATATTATAGGTGACAGTGTTGACAGTGTAGGCTAAAACAAATGTACAATTACGTTGACTTCCCTAAGAACTAGGATTCGGCATGGGAGAAGAAAAGATAATGAGAGAAAAACGACACAGATGGAAAAAATAACAAGATTAAGTAAAAACATTTTCAGGCTGGATCTGATTTGGAAATACTTGTATAAACTCATGGTAAGCTGATCTTAAAAAAAATATATTTTCTAGCTTTGTCCAATTTTTAAAAAGCATTAAAAAATAATAGTCATAACCCAGCAGCAATGAATACCTCTTTTGTCCAGACTTTAGTCTCTAAATACCCTTTCCCACCAAAAGGAGTCAGAGCTATTTAGAGAAATGGCCAGTTCCAGGGTTAGGACAAAACCTGTATGAGATGAGCCTGAAACCTCTTTTCACACCAGAAAACAAGGCAACTTTCAAAGGTTGCTAGAGTAAGCAAACAAAAACTCAGGAGCCAACTTGAATAAACTCCCAGTGGCCAAAGATGGCTCAAGTTTGGCACAGAATATTAATCGTAATGGACTAAAACTTCAGAAATGTTTATATCTATAAGCTTATAAAGATACTGATAAAAACAAAAACCTCATTAGCCCTAGAGAAGAAAGCTCAATATTTTGAAAGTTTAAAATAAAAAAAGTGTAAAAATTAAGAATTTATCCTGTCTTTCCCAGATGAACTGTACCTCAGGACAAATACTTGATAGTGAGAAGGTTTCTCTTTCTGGAAATATCTCAGCTAATAAACGAAGAAAGAATTAGAATCTTGCCATTCTGCAACCCCCTAAAGAATGGATCTAAGCAGTGACCATGAAGAACTCCTAAATCACACCAAAAAAGGCAATCAGACGTTATGTACCTCCTTATGAAGGTACAAACCTGTACCTACAAAGTAATCCTGTCAAAGGGAGTTGGGGAGGCTCATACCTGCATCAGATCAAGTCTCTAGATCTAATTACCAATTTAAGGTGCCAGAGGACCATGTTAAATGACACAAAGCCCAAACCAAACCAAGCCATCAAGAAGATTCCGATTCATAGAGACCCTATAGGACAGAATAGAACTGCCCCATAGGATTTCTAAGCTGTTATCTTTACAGAAGCAGACTGTCCCATCTTTCTCACAAGGAACAGCTGGTATGTTTGAACCACTGAACTTCTAGGTAGTAGCCTAGAGCTTAATTCCACAACCGCACCACCACGGCTCCCTTTAAGTGGCACAACCCACTGCGGTCATGTTGATCCCAACTCACAGCAACCCTATAGGGCAGAGGAGAACTGCCCTATAGGGTTTCCAAGGCTGTAATCTTTATAGAAGCAGACTACCATATATTTTTCCTGCAAAGCAGCTGGTGGATTGGAACCGCTGACCTTTCGGTTAACATCCAAGAGCTTTAAGCACACGAGGAGGGTATAATTAGCCAAATCCTGACTATGAAAATCTTTATAGGACAAACTACTTGGTTTCTTCATTAAAAAAAAAAAAAAAAATACAGCGAGAAATAGAAAAGGAACCCATATAACCTATATTGAGGAAACGCACTTTATTTTGGTACCGATTCACACTATATAAAAAAAAATTTTTAACACAATGTCAACAGCAGCTGGGTATCAATGACATTCAAGCATTAGTATTAACACTTTTGCATAATAATGGCATTATGGTTATACAGGAGAGGATGCCGTACCTTTTAAAGATACATACTAAGATATTTACAGATAAAATAATAAATGTAGGAACTGCTTCAAAATAATCTTGGGGAGACACGATCAGGGGTTCAGATGAAACAAGACTCGCCATGAGCTGATAATTATTGAAGCTGGGCTTGGGATACACAGAGATTTATTATTCTATTCTATTTTTGCATTTTGACACATTTTTAAAAATCTAAGAAAGAAAACACTGTATAAAGCTTGGTCTTCATGGAGCCCTGATGGCATAGTGGTTAAGAGCTCGGCTGGTTACCAAAATGTCAGCAGTTTGAATCCACCAGCTGCTCCTTGGAAACCCTATGGGGCAGTTCTACTCTGACCTACAGGGTAGCTATGAGTCGGAATCGACTAGATGGCAACGGATTTGGTTTTGGTTTTCACGTCAAGCAGCTGATGGAGATACACAGGGCTGGAGTTTTAAGACCTCCTCTTGGCTCTCATCTCTCTAGGTGGGGGTGTGGAAGGAGAGAAAGCATTACAACACAACGCAAAGAGCAGTGACCTAGGAATTATGGTGCTTGGCACCAGAAACCACGTCTGCAGCTTGTGAGCCACTTCACATCCCTTCCTGCAACTCCACCTCCTTATCTGCCTTGTCTACTTCCTAGCAGTCCTGTGACAGCTCAAATACCTGAAAAACCACAGCTCATTACAGATGTATGCATAAGCTATGCTTGTTTTTATTATACAAAAGTCCTGGGAAGAGCCCTATTCCACACTTCATGGCAAAGAGGCTGGTTTTCACAAAAAATATCGTTGTTACTCACAGACAATCCTAGTAGAACAAGAACACTTGAGAAAAGTCATTCATAAAAGCCAAGTTTTCTATGTATGTTACAAATTTCACTCCTAAGCAGTACCTTTTTTTGTTTTCTTTTAACCCATTATGAATGAAATCTTTTTAAAATAAATAATGTACTACCTGACTCCTTAAAATGGATTTAAAACAATGTGCCTTTCTTTGTGATGCAAGGTCATCACTGGAAATATTACTAAACTAAATGAAGACTGAAGTTGTCAAGGATTTCATTTTACTTAGATCTACAAATCAACACCCATGGAAGCAGCAGTCAGGAAATCAAAGAACACACTGCATTGGACAAATCTGCTGCAAAAGACCTCTTGAAAGTGTTAAAAAGCAAAGATGTCACTTTGAGGACTAAGCTGTACCTGACGCAAGCCATGGTGTTTTCAATCACCTCACATGCATGCGAAAGCTGGACAATGAATAAGGAAGACCAAAGAAAAACTGATGTCTTTGAATTACAGTGTTGGCAAAGAATTTTGAATATAACTTGGGCTGCCAAAAGAATGAACAAATATGTCGGAAGAAGTACAGCCAGAATGCTCCTTAGAAGCAAGGATGGTGAGACTTCATCTCACATACTTTGGACATGTTATCAGGAGGGAACAGTCCCTGGTGAGGGATATCATGCTTGGTAAAATAGAGGGTCATCAAAAAAGAGGACGACCCACAGTGAAATGGACTGACACAGTGGCTGTAACAATGGGCTCAAAACACAGCAAGGATGGCGCAGGACTGGGCAGTGGTTTGTACACAGGGTCGCTATGAGTCTGAACCAACAGGATGGCACCTAACAAAAACACTGTTGGGTGCCAAAGAACCATTATGAGGTATAAAGCCCTCTGTCTGGAGGTCTCTCGTCTGCTCTTCACAACGCCCCTCCACCCCAACCCTGCTGAGTAGTCCTCAGCAGTCCTCACATGCCATTACCACCAGCAGCCACATCGCATCCTCCTGCTCATCCGCTCGGTTGAGCGAAGTGACGTGGGTACTTGGGAAAAAAAAGAGTTGGGGAATACAAAGGCCCAGTACAGCCTTCCGGAAATCAGCCCTGAATGGAGGCACAAACTTCACTGTGGAACTCAGGGGATCTTTTGTTTGCTTACTTCCTGCCTGTCATGGATTGAATTGTGTCCCCCAAAAAATGTGTGTATCAATTTGGCTGGGCCATGATTCCCAGTATTGTGTGGCTGTCCTATATTCTGTGACTGTAATTTTATGTTAAAGAGGATTAGGGTGGGATTGTAACACCCTTTCTAAGGGTTACATCCCTGATGCAATATAAAGGGAGTTTCCCTGGGGTGTGGCCTGCACCACCTTTCATCTCATAACAGATGAAAGGGAAGCAAGCAGAGAGTTGGGGGCCTCATACCACCAAGAAACCAGTGCCAGAAGCAGAGCACGTCTTTGGACCAGGATCCCAACGCCAAGATGCTCCTGGATGGGGGGAAGATTGATGAGAAGGCTGACGGAAAAAGCCTTCCCCTGGAGCTGACGCCCTGAATTTGGACTTCTAACCTACTTTATTGTGAGGAAATAAAGTCTTTGTGAAAGCCATCCACCTGTGCTATTTCTGTTGTAGCAGCACTAGATAACTAAGACACTGCCCATCAGCTGAGTTCCAAAGCGAGGATTTACTCAACCATTCCCCTCAATAGGCTTCCTACAGCCTCCAACTGGAGGAGAGCAATTCAAGCACAAGTGGACTCAGACAAGGCCAACAGCTGATGGCTCAGCTGGAAAGGGTCACGGGAATAGGGGGAACTGGAGAACCCTCTCCTTGGTGAGCAACAGGCCACCAGCATCCCCCTAACAGGCTGACAGCCTCATCTCTCAAAAAAAGGGTCCCAGGAAGACGTGGGGACACACCTCTGATGTTGTCTGGCCCTTTCAGGGGCTTCAGGAGCTCCTGCTTTTCACCTTGAGCTCTGGGCTGGTGGAGGCATGCTGCAGTCCCCATCACACTCCTCAGGCGCCCACAGGTGGGCTGGGAACGCGCTGGAGGCTCGGTTCTCATTAGTGTTTGCCTGCAGGAGCACCGTGCTCACCATGATCCTAGTACTTGTTTCTCAGGGCATTAGAATCATTCTTCAGTTCTCATGGGACAGAGATTTTCACCACTTAGAAATCCCAACCTCAAAAGCCTCCCCCCAGACTCGTGTCCCTGCCTATTTCTGCCTATGCTGCCGTCAGTGCTGCAGAAGGCTGCTAGCGTTTTGGTGAGGCAACCGTGTACTGCTTGAACATCAGGGATAATTTCCGCAGGTATTCTCTGTACTTAACAGTTACCAGTTGCCATGGAGTCAGCTCCAACTCATGATGATCACCCCACATGGATCAGAACAGCACTGTGCTCCACAGGGTTTCCGACAGCTAATTTTTCAGACGTAGGTCACCAGGCCTTTCTCTGGAGGCACCTCTCGGTGGATTTGAACCACCACCCACTCGGTGAGTAGCCTAGCCATTTGCACCACCCAGGATCTTTTTCTCTGTACTTCACCCACCGCCAGCAGGTTGATTCCAACTCACAGGGACCCAATAAGGTTTCCAAGGCTGTAAATCTCTACAGAAGCGAGTTGCTGGTCAATCATTCTAAACACTGCACCACCAGGGCTCCTGTCCTCTACACTAAAAACCAAACCCATTACTGTCGAGTTGATTCTGACTCATAGCAACCCCGTAGGTCAGAGCAGAACCGTCCCATACGGTTTCTAAGGAGCAGCTGGTGGATTCGAACTGCTGACATTTTGATTACCACTGCGCCACCAGGGCTCCTTTCTCTACACAGAGAAATTTAAAAAGGGGCTAGAGGTCATAGTGCTTTTAAGAAAACACACAACCCAAAGTTAAGTTTAGATCTTCCACTACCTACAACACAGAGCCTGACAAACGGCACAGATGTGAAATCATAAAATGGGAAGCCACTTCATAAAATCGGTCATTATTAAACTAACGTTCATCTCATCACTAAACTATTGCTCATTATTAAACTAACTCAGTAACTAGCTGTAATGATTTAAAAACCAAAACAGCACCTGAAAATGGTTTTTGAAATGTAACAGATCCTTGCTAGCTTCGAATCATTCCTAACTTCTCCAAAACAACAAAATTCACTAGGTGAGTCTAGGAAAATAAAATTACTTGTTTGTGTTGGATTTCAAGCTTCTTTTCACTGCCAGAAAAATAACCAAAGGCCTACCTCTAGGTGAGCTCTGTCAGCCCTTAGCTCCCTGAACTTCACCGCATTAGAACTGAACGTCCTGCCAGTTATTACATTAAAGACACATCGTTAAAATGGACATCCTACACTAGTCACATTGCCCACCTACGGAATAATCGCCCAGTGCCTAATTTTATACTGTAAACCATCAAGATGGCGGCCCGAACACGGCGCTAATAAGTAAGTACTAACAAGTCGGCGCTCTCCTGCAAAAATGCCCATCTTGTGCGTCACATCAGATTTATCTGCTGCCTGGACAGTACGGTTTCACCCAGGCTGTGCCCCTTATACCCAATGCTTTGCAGGTACTCGGCTTATGGGAAAGTGTGTTCAGACACCAGAGCACAAGTGCCCCCACATTCTGGTGATTGATGTGGGGTTCTCATTCTTGCCGAGCAAATGCACACGCTCTCTAAGACTAAGGTCAAAGGCATCTACAGCGTAGAGACACCATCTCTCAGCAGGGAACCAGAGGCTCTCAGCAAGTAAAAGAATAGAGATCTTGGCCTCTGCTCTGAGCACCGGTACCAAGGCTTTCACCATCTAAGACCACTCCCCTCCTTCTGGTCTGCCTCAAATCAATTTCCAATGGCTCTTAAAGAGTATGAATCTTCAAGAACTTAGGCCACTAGAGCACCCACAACCTCATCCATTTCCGGGAAGGTAATAAATGGAAGACGGCCTTTCAAAGGGTTGCTGGTGAACCTGCATGCATCATGATGCCACTGCCGGACTCAACGTCCCGGCCACTCTCCCAGCAATTCATCAGACTCTCCCACCCTAAGAGATATGGTAACCTCGACATGCTTTCTTGGTCTAATGTACAGTCCCTGATCTGACTCCCACAGCCATGCTACACTGCTCCAGGGAGCTACTTGTCTCTTACCTTATTATCTCTAAACCAAATTCAAGACATACGTGCCTGAGACCCCAAAGACAAACGGTCTCAGGATGTGCTTTCATGACAACGAACAAGCATAGAAGTGGTTAAGCTCTTAAATCAGAGGGCCTGAGACTGAGGCTCTCCTCTGTCACTTACTGGTCTGTGGGACCCTAGGCACGTTATAGGCCTACTTGTTGCTCAGCATCATCTTCTTTAAAATGGGGATAATAGGAATACCTATCTCACTGAGTTAGGCACAGGAATAAAAGTAATGTCACATGTAAAGTGCTCACAGCAGTTCCTGGTAGATAATATTTTTCAAGTTCGTACTATTACTACTACTGGTTCTCCTATTACTGAGTATGAGCCACGGTATTTGCCAGGTGATCTATTCACCTCTTTTCTGCCATAACTACCCAATAACTAACCCCCCTAAAAGAGAAGCCAAGAGAAACTGCAGGGGAAGCGCTCTCTAGACAGTGTTGTTGCTGGGTGCCAACGAGTTGATTCCAACTCACAGCCACCCTATGTACAATGGAATCAAACACTGCCCCGTCCAGCGCCATATAGTAGACATTTGTTATTTTTGGTGATGGGAAAGTTAATGCCAAATGTGAAGTGTGCACAGCTTGACCAAGGCAGTGATGTCATTAAGAAGTAGGCTGAGACCAGAAGAACTAGATGGTGCCTGGCTACCACTACCGACCACTCTCATCTATGCCACAATGGATGGATCCTGGAAAAATATGTAAAGGAACTCAAATTCTTAAAAAGTTCAGACTTACTGGACCGATAGAGACTAGAGGACCCTCCCAAGACTACTGCCCTGAGAAATCCTTTAAACTTTCAACCAAAACTACTCCCAGAGGTCACATTTCAGCTAAATAACAGATTGGCTCATAAAATAAAGACTATCAGTCATGAACACTGTGTTCCTCAAAAAAAACAATCATCTGCATGAGACCAAACGGTCAACACTTACTCTAAAGCGAAGATGAGAAGGTAAGGGGTGGGCAGGGAAACTAGATTACTGGAAATGAAACAACCAGAATGGAAATAATAAGAATGTTGACACACTGTGAAAAATTTAACCAAATCACTGGACAACCTGTACAGAAACTGTTAAATGGGATTCTAATTTGGTGTATAACTTTCACCAAAAACACAATAAAATATTATAAAAAATTAAAAAGCCAAAAGTCTACTAGTTGCACCCTTATTTAGCTCCACCCCAATCCTGGCCTTCCAGAACCCCAAGCAACAGGTAGTACTGAGGCTGGACTATGCTGAAATCAATGCTGCCTGCTTCTCAAGAGGAACCGCAGTTTCTGTGGTTTCCACCGCTCTATCTACTTTTCCCAAAAGCTTCAATAGCCAAGACCTGCATCGAGCTGGGGTCTAATCACCATCTGGGACTCAAAACCTCCACCTCAAATAGCTACCAGCTCTTGACAGTGAGGAAAGCCCAGCAGCTCAGTTCAATCTCAGCCAGACGGGCCACCTTTTGAGATCATCTGTTTTCAATTTCTTAGGCCCCACTCCCCACCCGCCCTGGCAACAAAGACAAAAGAAAGAACCAGGGGCAACAGAGGGAGATGACCCAACACTAAACTCTGAAGCCACTCATTCCTGCCTACACCTAACCAGAGACCTGGCATGAGCTGCCGGCACACACCAAGGTGCCACGCAGAACCTGACAAGCTCTGCTCTTGGAGGCTGGAGAGCCACATTTGGCCATGAAATCCTGGGTACACTGGCCACAATGATATCACCTTGCCACAGTGTTCATTTCAAAATGTGACTCCCTGTGACTGTGTAGAAACACCCTGAGGGGCTCCTGCATCCTCTCCCAGCCCCAAGTCAGTCCCACTGGTTTGTATCTCCAACCTGCCTTTTAAAAAGGCCACAGCAGTATCCAGGTGGTGGTAGTTGCCCTCACAAAGGTGACACTCCAACACAAATGCCCGTCTCCACCATCTGGCACATTGGCCAACACACCTGTGTCATTAATGAGAACTTCAATCTCCCAGGACTGTCCAGTTACCTGCTACCTGACAGAGCCTCCTGGTTTTCTCCAGTTTTGCAAGACAAAGTGTACCTACCTAACTACCCACTGACCACACTGTCCATCAGTACAAACAGAGCATTTTGAACAGGAGCTATACCTCCCACATATAAAACGAGTCTGCCCACCTGACCCCAGCAAAATGCACTTATGACAACTCACTGCCCTTTTGCATCTTGCAGCAATTGTACCTTCTACTCCTACTACTCTCAGGCACTCGCAGGGTCACTGATGTGGCACTAAGATACCACGAAGCCACCTAGAAGGATTTTCAGCATTCCCTTCAGCAGACCAAAGACTAAAACTGGTATGCTAATTGGCACTGTGCCCCCAGGAAGAACACTGTCTAGCTGGAGGACCATGACTGAAGCCCTTCAAGGTAATGAGGGTCACTGGCCTCATGGCTTTCTGCCTTCGGTTATCCACTGCACATCCACTCTCTGCAATGCCAGGCTACCAAGAGCCCACCTTCCCACCAACAACCAAAGACAAGACACCAGAATGGGTGGTGCATGAAGTCCAAGATGGACTGGAATTCATGGGGAAGCCAGGAGCTCCTCCACAGAGGCGGGGTGTAGCTCCCAGTGCCAACCACTACAGGGTTCAGCCTGAAGAAGTGTGTGTTCTTGAGAGCTCCAGCCTCTGCACTACCACCGCCAGTGCAGGCACCATGCCCCAGGTTCTGTATCCCCGGGAGGGGAGAAGTGACAGTACCTTCCTGGGAGAGCATTCATCAGATCTGGCATGGCCAACTTAATACCTACATGTTGAACACCTGTAAAATGTCCTAGATTATTCTAGGCTCTGGTCCAAATTTACTTCCTCCAAACCACAGAGCATGCATTCATTCCTTGATGTTACAGATATTTTGGTCAAGGGTCACTCTTAGTATTTATAATATTTACTGAGCGCCAGCAATGCACCCCTAACGTGGTGTGAGGTTCCTTTTATGTTCAGCGCTACCCTTTCACAACACTGTATTTTAATTGGTTAAAAAAATAATTCCCTCTGAGCTGTGGTCATTAGACTCTTGTAAATATTTACCCATTCCAAAGTTAAATACAACTGCTGAACTCAGTCATGCTTCCTGGACACATTTTATCCTAGAACCTTAAAATACTTTCAATCCCTAGCTGGCATCCTCTCTCACCGAAAGCCCCCAGCTACTTTAATACCAATTCTAGCTGGCACCTTTACTACGCGTGTAACTAAAAAACGATTCACCGTATGTAAAAGCTATTACCTCAATTAACGTAAAAATTCCCAAAACCAAGTAAGATTTCCAGTAACACTTTATGATTGCTTTTGTTAAAGAAGGCTTCTGTGCGTCTTTCTCGGCTCTTAAAACTTCTTTATCCCAGTACCTACAATGAGAAACAAAGCACAGTGAAGAATGGCAAGCCCCGCCATGCGGTACAACAGAGGAGGTGGCAGAGTGAGAGACACACATTTATTACAGGCCACAGGCACATTGCGACTGTTCCATAAAGGCACACGCATTGCTCGCAGGGCGCCTGAAAAATGTACCACGTAGAATCTGTAGCACCAGAAAAACTGGCCTTGAGGGGAGGTCTCCAGGCCCGGAAACAAGTCACTGCAAAGATCTGCGAGATTTACGGCACCAGCAAACCAAACCAAGCTCACTGCTGTCGAGTCGATTCCAACTCAGAGCGACCATATAGGACAGGGCAGAACCGCCCCATATGGTTTCCAAGGAGTGTATGGTGGATTCAAACTGCTGACATTTTGGTTTGCAGCGGTAGCACTTAACCACTATGCCACCAAGGTTTCCTACAGCACCAGAGTATCCCCCAAAAGCAGACTGCAGTACAGACAGGCCAGACAGCTGCCTCCAGTGACACCATCTTCCTGGGTCAAATTCTCAGCGTGTGGGGCCTTGGCTGCTGGCTCTATAAAATTGAGGCTTGCCCCGGTCACCAAGGTAGGCTAAGCCTAGGGAAGGCCCAAGGAGAAGTGAATGTGGAATTCTAAAATGACTCTCCAGAAGGGCCCAAAGAGAGGTAGGAGACCCAGGAAGGCAAAACCCATCCCATGCCATTAGCTACACGCATAGAAATTCTCTTTTCCTCGCCCTTCTCTTTGCTACCTCTCGCTTACCCTTGCAGCTCTTCTCCCAGGTGCTTTGAGCGGTCTTCAGGAAGCACTGAGTACATATCATCTTCTTCTAATCTCCGTTTTTGACCAATTTTAAACAAGGGGTTTAGCCACCTGTTAAAAATTAAGAGAGAAGTGACTAATATCCAAAATTGCATACATTTTTGTCTACTTAGATCTCTACCTTCATGGGTTAACAAAAGAAAAAAAATCTGTATTTTAAATACACAGGTAGTCCCCGACTTACGACAGGGTTCTATTTTGACAACTCTGTCTTAAGTCGATTCTGACATAAGTCGAACATCTCATTTTTTTATTATTATTATTATTATTGCCTTTTATTATCAGTATCTTTATAAATCCGATCTTTGTCTTTGGAGGTTGAAAACATTACATATAAACTGACAGATATATTTTAATACATTACTAATGATAAGATACTCAAAAAGATGGTCACAAATGCAGATCGTTGCAAGTAGAATACATCTTAAGTCAGGGACTGCCTGTACAGAGGTACAGAAGAAAGTCAGATACGTGCTTTCACACACAGGCACACACGCACGCGAGTACATTCTTTAGCTTTGTCCACTGAGGGCCCAGAAGCAGTGACACATCGGTAGCAGACGGCACTCCAAATTTTGGTGTCTTCGTACCATTCTCCCCTAAAAGGAACCAGGCCCCCTTGAAGAAGTGGCTGGCTCCAAGGCTGCAGCAGAGAAAGTACAAGATGGGCCTGGAACATCACCTTGCGCCACGACGTAAGCAAGCACTCAAAGAATCACAAAGATATAAATACTAATTAAGTCTGTAACGATAAATAATAATAATAAAATCGAAACAATCCATGGGGTTTCCAAGGAGCAGCTAGTGTATTTGAACTCTTAACCACCGTCCCACCAGGGCTCCAAAAGTTTCCTAAAGGCATTAAGGAGCCCTGGTGATGCAATGGTGAAGCACTTGGCTGATAACCAAAAGGTCGGGGGCTCTAAACCACCCAAGCAGCTCCATGGGAGAAAAGACCTGGCAATCTGCTCTGGTAAAGATTGTTGTTGTTGTTAGGTGCCGTGGAGTCGGTTCCAGCTCATAGCGACCCTATGCACAACAGAACGAAACATTGCCCAGTCCTGAGCCATCCTTACAATCATTGTTATGCTTGAGCCCATTGTTGCAGCCACTGTGTCAATCCACCTCGTTGAGGGTCTTCCTCTTTTCTGCTGACCCTGTGCTCTGCCAAGCATGATGTCCTTCTCCAGGGACTGATCCCTCCTGACAACATGTCCAAAGTATGTAAGACACAGTCTCACCATCCTTGCTTCTAAGGAGCATTCTGGTTGTACTTCTTCTAAGACAGATTTGTTGGTTCTTTTGGCAGTCCATGGTATATTCAATATTTTTGCCAACACCACAATTCAAAGGCATCAACTCTTCTTCAGTCTTCCTTATTCACTGTCCAGCTTTCACATGCATATGATACAATTGAAAATACCATGGCTTGGGTCAGGCGCACCTTAGTCTTCAGGGTGACATCTTTGCTCTTCAACACTTTGAAGAGGTCATTTGCAGCAGATTTGCCCAATGCAATGCGCCTTTTGACTTCTTGACGGCTGCTTCCATGGCTGTTGATTGTAGATTCAAGGAAAATGAAATCCTTCACAACTTCAATCTTTTTTCCGTTTATTATGATGTTGCTCATTGGTCCAGTTGTGAGGATTTTTGTTTACTTTATGTTGAGGTGTAATCCACACTGAAGGCTGTGGTCTTTGATCTTCATTAGTAAGTGCTTCAAGTCCTCTTGCCTTTCAGCAAGCAAGGTTGTGTCACCTGCATAATGCAGATTGTTAATGAGTCTTCCTCCAATCTTGATGCCCCACTCTTCTTCATATAGCCCAGCTTCTCATATTATTTGCTCAGCATACAGATTGAATAGGTATGGTGAAAGAATACAACCCTGACGCACACCTTTCTTGACTTTAAACCAATCAGTATCCCCCTGTTCTATCTGAACAACTGCCTCTTGATCTATGTAAAGGTTCCTCACGAGCACAATTAAGTGTTCTGGAATTCCCATTCTTCGCAGTGTTATCCATAGTTTGTTATGATCCACACAGTCAAATGCCTTTGCATAATCAATAAAACACAGGTAAACATCCTTCTGGCATTCTCTGCTTTCAGCCAGGATCCATCTGACATCAGCAGTGATATCCCTGGTTCCACGTCCTCTTCTGTGGTAAAGATTACAGCCTAGAAAACTATGGGGCAGTTCTACTCTGTCCTACCGGGTCGCTATGAGTCAGAATCAACTCGATGGCACACAACAACAAAAACAGCAACAAATGTACTAGTTCTTGGCCTGGAATCTGCAGATGGGTTTCAGAAAGAGGATGAAATGACACAATTGTGTGCACGTGTGCATCTTCCAGTCTTTGAGAAACAGCGTTGAGTGGGAAAAGGTTGCCGTAGCTCGCCACTAACTTACAGCTCCTCTTCTGTCAACTTCAGCAATTCAGCTCTAACCCCGAACTAGCATACCCCATGGAGCCAAAATGAAAACAAGCAAAACCCTTCAAGTTCACAGGAGCCACCTCCTTATGAAGTCTCAAATGGCCTGGCTTCAGGAAGTCTAACCAGTCTGACACCCTCAGCTTCTTCCCCATTCTCTGCAGCCCTACACAGCCACACTCCAGGCCCTTAGGATCAACTCTCATGCAAGCACAGACATCACTGGAATCGATCTGGTGCCAGACTGGAACACCCACGTTACAGGTGAACCATCTGAAAAATGGTCGCCACCCCATCTTACTGGACGTGACCTGTGGCCAAGTCGAATTAAACACGGGGAACAAATATCACTTACCCATTTCCCTACCATCTTTCTACAGAAACACCGGTAAACCAGCTGCCATAGAGTCCGACTCTGACTCATGGCAACCCCATGTGTGTCAGAGTATAGCTGCTCCACTGGATTTTCAATGGCTGCTTTTTTGGAAGTAAATCATCAGGTCTTTTTCAGCAGCATCCCCTAACCTACACCTCCCCACCCCCCTCTCCCTAGGTCATGACAATCAAAAATGTCTCCAGACACTGACAAACATCTCCTAGGGGTAAATCCCCCATGAGCACCACTGCCCCGTCTTTTTGTCTTTCGGGAAGGTGGACTCAAACCTCCAACCTATCTATTAGCAGCCAAGCATGTTAATCATTTGCACCACCCAAAAAGCCAGGGTGATTTCCTAAAAATATAAGATCATAAGGTAAAATCACACCTAAATTCCTGCATGGGTATATGCTTGTCATCAAGTCGCTCCTGGCTCACCAACCTCATCTCCTGCCCTATACCCCTTGTTCAGTGTTCCAGCCACACTAGCCTGATATGGGTCCTGCAAACCAGCCAAGCTCCTATTTGCTGGCTCCGTATGCTAGAAACAAACCCTCTTCCTCATCTTCTCCCATGACTGGACCTTCTCTCCTCCAGATCTCAATCTGTCACCTTCACAGAAAGGCCTGACCACCTTGTCTTAAAAAATACAAGCATACCTGCATTCTCTATCTCACTTCCCCTTCTAACGTTCTCTACCCACTTGCTACAATCTGTTTGTTGGAGTAAAAAAATAATCAATTTATTTATTCTGCCTCTGATCCTTCTAGAACAGAAGCTCCATGAGAGCAGGGTCCATGGTCTTTCTGTGGTATTTACTGTCACAGACCCCATCTAGCACAGGTCCTGGCACAAAGTGAACCACTGAAAACTCTGTGGAATAAATGAATCAGTAGCTCTGCCCAGGCTGACAAGCAACAGCAGCAGAGAATATTCATACTGCTGGTGCTCAGCCAAATCCAGTTGCTGTCCAAAGTCACAGAAGTTTCACAGACACATCCATACACCCTGACGGACCGAGTTACTAGGGCTGGGGACCAGGGTCTTGGGGAACATCTAGCTCAACTGGTGTAACAGTCTATAAAGACTATGCTCTACACAGTGGAGAGTAGTGACTGAGGCCTTAAAAGCCTGCGAGCAGCTACCTAAGACACATCTCCTGGTCCCATCCCAGCTGGAGCAAAGGAGAATGAAGACCAAAGACACAAAGAAATGATTAGTTGAAAGGACTATTGGACCACAGCTACCACAACCTCTGCCATACTGAGCCCAGAACATCTAGATGGTACTGGGCTACTGCCACCAACTACTCTGACGCGATCTCAATAGAGGGTCCCAGAAAGAACAGGAGAAAAATGTAGAACAAAATTCAAATTCACACACACACACAAAAAAAACCCAGGCTTGCCGGTCTGACAGAGACTGGACAAACCCCAGAGTATGGTCCCTGGATGCACTTTTAACTCAGTACTGAAGTCACACCTGAAGTTCACCCTTCAGCCAAAGATTAGACAGGTCTATAGGGACAACAATAACGTATAGGAGGGACCTGCTTCATAGTTCAATCGTGTATTCGAGACTAAACGGGCATACCAGCCCAAAAGCAAAGATGAGAAGGCAGGAAGGGACAGGAAAACTGAATGAATGGAAACAGGGAACCCGGGGTGGAGAACGGGAAAGTGTTGACACATCGAGTGGCTGGCCACCAATGTCACAAAACAATTTGTGTATTAACTGTTTAATGAGAAACTAATTTGCTCAGCTAAATCACAGTTTAAAAAAAAAAAACAAAAAACAGTTGCTGTCAACTCTGCCTCATGGCAACCCCGCGTGTGTCAGAGTAGAACTGTGCTCCACAGGGTTTTCAATGGCTGATTTTTTGGAAGTAGGTCACCAGGCCTTTCTTCCAAGGTGCTAACCCTCTGCAGCACCCAGGGACTGCCTGGTACACAGCGAACCTCTTTAAACTTCTGTATAGGGGAACAAGCAGAGCTGAAGTCAGTAAATCATGCAACCAGTGCCCTGGTCCCACTTAAATAAGTCATGTATTGCTGAAGGAATAACATCTTAAAGGAATTTTAGCCGTGGCAAATTATTAATCTTTGGTTAGTTTTCCATCGACAGTCTGCAGCCACAACCACTGGGGGCTCCTGTGTCTCAGTATGGGGGTTCCATCAGGCAGGGCTAAGGGCGTAAGGGTGCCCAAGGTCAGGCAATCCCGGGGCAGGAACCATGGGGATGTACACAGACAGGTCACATGGTAAGGCCCACCCCACCTCATCAGGCCCTCCTTCACCTAAGGCAGGGTTTCTCTCAGCACTACTGAGGGTTCAGACAGGATAATTCTTTGTTGCGGGGGCTGACTTATGCATCGTAGGGTGTTTACCAGCACCCCTGATCTTCACCCACCAGAAGCCGGTAGCACTCCCAACCCTCAACCAGGTGTCATGACAGTCAAAAATGTCTCCAGACATTACCAAACATCGCCTAGGGACAACACCTCCCTAAGGCCATTTTGCCTTTCTGGAAAAGTTACAGAACCTTATTTCAAATGTGGGCTGCCAAGTATCTACAGACAATGGCAGCAGACCTTTAGCAAGCAAAACGTAAGGGTATAAACAAACCACTTACTATATTCACTGCTTCAACTTCCTTCCAGAGAGCCGAAAACCCTCCGCTGAGTGAGGGCTCCATGTAAATACAGAATTACAATACGATATGAAGTCAGAATCAACTTGACAGCAACGGGTTTGGTTTTTTGGTTTTGGTGGTAAACGTGGTCAAGAGCTATGCACGGGATCTGCTTCCAGGCTTTTCTCAAGTCTCCACAGGATGCCTTAAAACCCTGGAGTTCCTGGGTGATGTACCTCGGCTGATGTGCTCCATAGGTTGGAGATTCGAGTCCACCCAACGGTACCTCAGAAGAAAGGCCTGGCGATCTGCTTTGCAAAAATCAGCCACTGAAAACTCCATGTAGCACAATTCTACTCTAATACACATGGGGTCGCCGTAAGTCAGAAACGACTCGACGGCAACAGGTTTACTGGCAGGGTGCTTTAGGGCTAAGGGCCTAAGCCTCCCAGCCTCGCGATGACCCATTTTCTATACAGCAGTGGTTCTCAAAGTGAGGTTCCCCAGACCAGTGGCATACCATCCCTTGTTGTTAGTTTCTGTTGAATCAATTCCCACACATGGTGACCCTATGTGTACACAGTAGAACTGCCTCATAGGGTTTTCAAAGCCATGACTTTTTAGAAGCAGATTGCCAGGCCTGTCTTCCAAGACACCTCTGGGTGGGTTTGAACCACCAATCTTTCAGTTAGTAGTCCAGTGCTTAATCATTTGTGCTACCCAGGGACTCCTAACCTGTTAGAAATGCAAATTTCCAGGCCCTGCCCCAGACTAACATGATCGGATACTCTGAGGGTGGGGTCCAGCAATCTGTATCCTAACGAGGGCTCCAGATGACTCAGTTGTAGGCTCAAGTTGAGAACCACAGCTGTATACTGAGCTGTGACCACCAACTGGGAAGCTCCCATCTAGTATACACACCAAGAGTCCCAACCCTGGCTAATTACCTAAAGCTCAGCCTCAGCCTGGGAAGCTTTAAAAAAAAAAAATCCCACAGATACCCAAAGCACAATCCCAAATGACTAATGAGAGTAAGCTAAGATGGAGCCCAACTGACAGTCTTTTAAAAGTTCCCCAGCTGATTCTGGAGATTGGCCAGGTCTGGGAACCAACTAAACACCCAAGTGAGGACAGTGTGGCTGTCTGGGTCTCAAGGGAGGCCAGGGGGGTGCTTTTAGGGAGAACTGAAGCTTCAGTAAAGCCCAGGAGAATACTCTGGAGTTCACTGAGGAGACAGGGAAGGAAATGGGGAGAAGCCTTCCAGAAAAATGAACAATACGTGCAAGGACGTATTGTCTGGAGACAGAAAGGTCCAAAAATCGCTTGGGGTAACCTAAGGTCTTATATTCCAAACATGAATTTGGAGTTTATCCTGATGGTAATGGGGAGATAGTAAATGTTTTTAAACCCCTTTATAGAAGACTGACTAAAGAAGGCCGAAAAACCAGTTAAGAACTGGATTTGAAAGAAACAAACAGTAGGAAGGTGTGACCAGCACAACTGGCCACGGGCCATCATTTAGGTAAACATACCCATTTCATCCTCCCAGTGTAGCCTCCTCTAACAACACAAATCTCGCCTCACTTTGCTTGGTCCTCTCCTAGGACTCGGCCACTCTACCATAAAGACAGGCCAAGCAAACGAGAAGTCAGGGTTTAAAATTCAAAATCCTATTACTAATTTACTTGAGTAACTCAAAACAAGAAGAAACACAACCCAAATCAACCTTCCAAAAACAAAAACTTAAGTTTTAAATATCTTATGTAAGAGAAACTGAGAAAGCAACTCAAAATCAAATTTTTACTCTTAATTAAATTATTTAAAATTCGCAGTCTGAAACCAAACCAAGCCTGCTGCCGTTGGGTTGATTCCGACTTGTAGCAACCCAAGAGTAGCAATATTTAAAAAAAAAAAAAAAGTATATCCATAAACAACTAACAAATTTAACAAGAGATCAAATTAAACAAGAAAAAAAACATTGCCGCAGAGTCATTTCCAGCTCATAGTGACCAGGAGAATATTTAGCTAAATTCGATCCCATATATGAAACAAGATCTTAGAGACAGACAGCTCATGAGCATAAAAGTTATAACAACAGCTTACATAAGAGGGGAAAAAAAGCAAATACAGAAAACTAATAAAATTTGTACGCAGATATTACAAAATTAGGATACGTAGCCCAAAATTACTAAAGGCAATAAACTAGTACATTAAAGTTATAAGATATACAATAAATAGACAAAAACCAAGTACATTACTATATTCTTAAGATACTAGCAAAGGAAAAAAAAGCATCTGTTGATAAATTACTTATGAAATTAACTTCAAAGAATAAGTGGTGAAAAAGTTTTTAAAAAAAAAAAAGAAGTGTGCCAAGAGGCTGGGGCAACTCTCAGCCAGCAGGAGTCGGCATGCAGTGGGGCGGGGGCGGGGGGGGGTCCTCCTATACCTGTGGAGGTGATCCTACTTGGAAGTAGGGTCTTGTTATGTTGTTAACTAGGCCACACCCAAGTAGGGTGGGTCCTACCTAATACAGAAAGCAGAACAGACACAGACACACACAGATCCCTGCCAGGATCCAGGAACACCAAGGGTTACTAGCAGCTACTAGAAGCTGAAATAGACAAGGAAGGTCCGCCTTCTAGGGGCCAAGCCCTAATTCTGACTTCTAGCTTCCTGAGCTGTAAGGAAATAAATGTCTGCTCTTTAAAGCTATTCACCTGTGGTATTTTTGTTACAGCAGCACTAAGTAACTGAGACAATAGGTACATAAATAAAGATATAGAAATCAGTACGTATGTACGTATGTGTGTGTATGCATATAAACAGTGTGTACCTAGCGAAGGACTCCCAGAAGAATGAACAGATCCGTCTTGGAAGAAACAGCCAGAATGCTCTTTAGAAGCAAGGATGGCAAGACTTCATCTCACATGCCTTGGACTCGTTATCAGGTGGGACCAAGCCCTGGATAAGTACGTCATACTTGGTAAAGCAGAGGGTCAGGGAAAAAGAGGAAGACCCTCAACAAGATGGACTGAAACAGTGGCTGCAACAATGGGCTCAAGCATAACAACAATTGTGAGCATGGTGCAGGAACGGGCAGTGTTGCGTCCTGTTGTATGTCGAGTCCCTATGAGTCAGAACACTCGAGGGCACCTAACGACAACAATGTATACGTATACTTATAGATCCTAGCTCTGTCTAAGAGTACCTAGAAGCAATGACGTCCCGTAGAAACGAGCACTCCCAGTACCCAGATCTGTATTTCTAAATATACATTCCATTTATTTAAAAATAGTTTTTGTTTCTTTTTAAAAGAACAGAGTTCCGTGGAGCCATAGGTGAATCCAAGGCTGAGGGAGAAAAAGTATATAAGATGGGCCTGGACCATCTTGTGCCATAACGTAGGGAAGTGCTCAAAGAATCATGGGACCATGTTCAACAGACACAGGTGTGCCCACTCACCAAGTACAGGAAAGCCTGAGCATCAAAATAAACACTGAGGGTAATGGATTAGAGCCCAGCGAACAAAATAAGAATCCTTAAGCCCTTATTGCCATAAATAAATGGAGGAGAGGGTCAAGTTCTTCCTTACTGCAGAACGCCAACTGAGAAGTACTGAATTAATGATGGAATCAGAAAATCAACACTCAACAACTATCATGACGATAACTGAAGGAAGGCGGAAGAACTACTGATGCATTCGACCTATGGTGTTGGCAAAGAATATTGTATATATCATGCAATGCCAGAAGAACGATCAGTCTTAGAAAATATAGCCAGAACGCTCCTTAGAAGTGGAGGTGGTGAGGCTTTGGTTCAGTTACTTTGGACGCATCGTCAGGAAGGATCAATTGCTAGAAAATGTCAGCAAAAATGAAGGAAACCCTCAATGAGACGGATTGACACAACAGTCACAACAACGGACTCAGGAATGAGCAACGTTTTGCTTTGTTCTATGTAAGGTCTGAGTCAGAGCTGACTTGACGGCAACTAGCAACAACTTAATGCTTTGTGGCCACAGTCCCCAACTCTAGCATGGAGTTCTCAAACTTTAACCTGTAATGGAACCACCTAAGAAGCTTGTTAAAGTAAACCCAGGCCCTACCCGCAGGGGTTCTGATTCCACAGACCTGACCAAAAAAAAAAAAAAAACCCACTACCGTTGAGTCAATTCCGACTCACAGTGACTCTACAGACAGGGTAGAGCTCCCCCATAGGGTTCTCAGGCTATAATCTTTACGGAAGCAGACTGACATCTTTTTCTCTTGGAGTGGCCAATGGGTTTGAACCACTGACCTTTTGATCAGCAGCCAAGCACTTAACCGAAGCACCACCATTCCACAGACCTGAGGTGGAGACTAAAAATTTCTATCAGTTTTAAACGAGCATTTTATGAAAATTTGGCGTGGAGCCACAGGGACAAATGTTTCTGGGAAAAAACAGCCACATCAAGGTTGACAGTAAATGATTATTCAATTGTAGAAGGTTAGAGTTTGAAAAGGTCCAGTCCATGAGGCCCAGGGAGAAGCTCAAGACCAGTTAAATGGTTCAACTAGGACCCAAAAGTCAGGCTTCAGGGTACATGGTCCAAGGAAGCTTAGAAGTAACAGGTCAGAGATCCTTCACACTCCCAGAATTTAGAAGGTGAATGCCTGAGGGAAGGGCAGGGATTCAGGATACTGTCTACCAGGCCAGCTGGTCACCGGGGTCTCCTCCGTTCCCCTGGTCCGTCATCCAGAGATGCAGAGAAATGGAACGAAGAAGAGCCTCCAGGCTGCTGTGGCACTGAGAGCAGCAACAGGGCGGATTCCAAGTCAGATGAAGCGTTCTCAGGAACACGATGGGAGGAGTGTGAGCTCTAGAACCACTCTGATATAAAACCCCAAAAACAAACCCGTTGCTGTTGAGGCAATTCTGATTCATAGCAACCTTAGAGGACAAGACAGAACTGCCCCATAGGGCTTCCAAGGAGCGGCTGGTGGATTCCAACTGCCAACCTTTGGTTAGCAGCCAAGCTCTTAACCTATTAGAAATCAGGTCAGGGAGACCTAGGAATAGAGAACACGGGTCTCATGGGTTGAGGGGTCCTTGGAGATAAACAGCTGACATGCTCGAGAAAACCAGGCAGAAACCATCAGCCTTGCGGGGAATCAGAGTTAGAGTCACTTGAAGGTGCCATGTTAGACTCACTATTTAAATATTTATTTTACATATTTTTCTTCATTCCACAGTTGGCCATGCTGCCAGTTAACACAGACACATTTATAAGGCCGGTCATATTTCAAACTGATTCAATTTTTCTTTTTAACAATATCAGAATATTTAATTAAACTTATAAAGCCTCAAATATTTAATTTTTAGGAATTTACTTCCCAGAACTAAGCTTTTAACTCTGTGGCAGAAAGCCACCACTTTCTCTGCGCAAAGCCTAGACCAGTACCTGAGGCACAGAAGGTGCTCAATATGTATTTTAGGAAGGAACGATTATATGGTCCAAAATTAAAAAATCAGTTCAGAGAGTTTATGACTATACTCATAAAATGACTAAAAAAAAATGTAGATAAATCACGAATGCCCCAAAATGGAGAAATGGCAAGTATATTAACATGATGAAATATTTTACAGCTGTTTTAAAACAACAAACATAAGGTCTGTGTTATTGAAAGGCGGTTTATACTAGACCTGGCAATCTGTTTCCATAAAGATTACAGCCTAGAAAACCCGATGGGTAAATTCTGCTCAGTCTTATGGGGTTGCTGTCAGTCAGGACGGACTCAATGGCACCCAGCAACAACAAAGAAGCAGAACATGAACCCATCAGATCTTCCACAGACCAACTAGAATGATGGAATAAAAAACACACTATCAATACACCCATGAATATTTCAAAGAAATACAGGCTACGTGAAGCCTGAAGTTTAGTTTTAGTTATTTTTGAGGGAACGAATGGGGCTGTGATTGGGACAGGACAACCTGATGCGTTTGATGGCAGAATCTTACTTCTTCACCTGGTGGTCTTTACAAGGGTGTTAACCTTATCGTGATCCAGTAAACTGTATGTTTGTTTTATATAATATTCTGTATCTGTTCTACAATATAAAGGTTTAAAAAAGTTAGACTGTGGAGTTAATTAGAAAGATGTACAAAGTGATTGCAATGGATAATTTAACAGCAAACCAATAGTTATATACTGACCATTTCCTAGAAACACTTGTGAAAATTACATACCAAATGTATGGTGGCTCAATAACAAATCCGAGTTTTTACCTACCCTTGCTTTTAAAAAAAGCAATGAAATACTATTCTTCACTCATCAGATTTGCACCAAAAAAAGAAAAGAAAACTTACTATCCAGAGCAGGAAGTGAGTAGAGGTATAGCTGAAACAAGACTGGCCATGAGTTGATAACTGTTGACACAGATGGACTCTGGGGCTCATCATACTATTCCCTCTACTTTTATATATATTTGTCATTTTCTACTATAAAAGGGAAGGGAGGAAGACTCAGGGGACATCTATACTTGAGTAAATCCTAGATGTTGGGTATTTGATAGGCACAGAAGTCTTCTCTATGAGGAGAGGGAGTTATCAATGGTTAGAAACAAGATTATCATCTTTATCGCTAATCAACAATGAGCTCTTTTGTAATCTTTTCATTAATAAAGTGATTTAAAAAAAAAAAAAAAGGAAGGGAATGCAGAAAGGAAAGGCAGGCATACTGACCACTGAACAACATCCACGGTGAGGCTCACCTAATCCACGCCTTGTCCCCTTACCAGACTGGCCCATCCTTCTCCTCTTATTTCTGGCACGTGCCCTGATATGAAACCTCCAGCGTCACATGAGAGGAAGATGTGTGCTACTCACAGGAGGCCCGGGCTTGAAAGCCAAGAGCAAGCCTCCACGCCTTCCTCTTCCCCATCAGAACCTGGGTGACATAGCCACTCAGCTTCACCCAAGCAAACAATATCCAGGACCTGGCCTAAGCCTGTGCATATGAATCACCTGGAGATCTTGTCAGAATGCAGGTTTGAATGCAGTAAGTCTGGAGTGGGGCCTGGGATTCGGCATTTCGACCAAGCTTCAAGTAATGGCACCGTGGACCGTGGTGGTGGTGGACAGTGGACAGCGGAAGGTAGGCTACACTGGTTTGTGGACCACACTTTGAGTAGCAAGGCTCTGTGCAGCGCCACTTGCTTAAGTCTCTGTTGTTTCTGATGCTTCAAAGACAGCCAAATAATGAGCAGCAGAAAACAAAAAAAAAGATACAACCAGAAATAGCCGGCTGGCCTTTCTCTCGTGACCCATAGCTCAGACCTACGACTGACTCAAGCTTTAAGGTGCAGCCAGCAAATGGTTCCTGAGACAGCTGCAGACAGATTAGATGAGTGTGTGCAATGTGATAGGCGCTGGCTGGGTTGATCAAAAACGGTATCTGCCACTCTGAGTCAGAGGCAGGGCTGTAAACAGCCAGAGCAGCACGGAACAGGGAACACTGGCCTGGGAAGCAGAGCACCAGGTGGTCACACATATGCCCCCATCAGCCAAGCCATTCTTACACAGAAGCCCACACACAGACTGTTTATTCTCTGAGGCCACCGCTATGACTACCAGGGTATTAGTCTATAAAACCTTGGCAAATATTTGCATCACCTCAGCCCTCAATATCCTAGCATTCCGGTGTTTATAAAGCCTGCACACGAATGTCTTAACGTTTGTTCGAAATGTTCAGGAAGCAGCTGCAGATTTGTCAGCACCTCTGAAGGATACTTGGAGACACTCTGATGTACAGTGGAATCTTCGTGGGCTGAGGTTTAAGTTCACTTAACTTTATACCCCTTTTCTATTTACATAACAGACATTGGGCCTAATAAAAAACGGTTGCTGCTCTGCATGAAACTACAAGGAAGGGAATAGGGTTTCCTCAGCCTGAAAAACAGGTTGAACACAATCCACTACACATCCAGGAAGTGTACACTGACCCCAAGAACTCAGGTTACAAGCCCCTGCCCACTTCCAATGAAGACACAACCAGTTGAAAGTGAACCTAGTCTCCTCCTCGCTTTCATTTCGACTGGTACCAAATCAGGAAATGATAAAAGGGTATCCACAAAAAGAAAAGATTACAGCAATTAAAAAAAAAAAACACAAACTAGATGAGCAGCCCGTTCAAAAGGGTTAACTGTGTTTTATCTTGTCTTTGGTAACAGGTTACCAAACCTGATCACTCCACACCCTGAAAAACAGAATCGGATGGGAGGAGGGTCTGGGAGAAGGCCTTTCAGGGCAACATAACCATAAGTTTGAGTCATCACGTACTAGAGAAGGAGGATCAGGAATATGAGGTCCATCTAGTCGAAGAAAACCCAAAAGAATACTGAATATATTATGGACTGCCAGAAGAACGAACAAATCTGTCTTGGAGGAAGTACAGCCAAAATGCTCCTTAGAAGTGAGTATGGAGGGACTCTGTCTCACTTACTGTGGACATGTTATCAGGAGGGGCCAGTCCCTGCAGAAGGACATCATGCTTGGTAGAGTAGAGGGTCAGTGAAAAAGAGGAAGACCCTCGATGAAATGGACTGACACAGTGGCCGCAACAATGGGCTCAAACATAACAACTGTGAAGATGGCACAGGACTGGGCAACGTCTCATTATGCATGGGGTCGCTATGAGTCGGAACTAACTCAACGGCACCTAAAAGCAACAAGCAGTCAAAGAGGAAAGAACTGGTACGATGGGAAAGAATGGGGTCAGATTTTAAGAGGCCTTAAAACCAGCTTTAATAGTTGGGGTTAACCTCCGTAGCTGTGGGAAACTAATGAAAGCTTTTGACCAGAAGAGTGAAACATGAAATCTGTCTTTCAGAAAGCTTGGTTTACTTCCATTCTGCAAACCTGTATTTGAAATTCACCTCTTTCCAAATAAGAGTTTAAAGCACATAAAATTTTCTGGTGAAGTTGTGGCAGCATAAAACATTAAGGACATTATATGCCATAGAAGAGTGCCCAGCCTTCAGTAACAGACCGCCTACAGGAGATTAAAAACTCATGAGGTTTTACATACAAAAATCAGTTGGATTCCTCTACACCAACAAAGAGAGCATTGAAGAGGAAATCACCAAATCAATACCATTTACAGTAGCCCCCAAGAAGACAAAACACTTAGGATAAATCTTACCAGAGGTGTAAAAGACCTATGTAGAAAACTACAAGACACTACTTCAAGAAACCAAAAGAGACAGACATAAGTCTAAAAATATACTCTGCTCATGGATAGGAAGACTTAACATTGTAAAAATGTTTATTCTACCAAAAGCCATACATAGATACAATTCCGATTCAAATTCAAATGACATTTTTTAATGAGATGAAAAAACAAATCGCCAACTACCTATGGAAGGGAAAGAGGCCAGGATAAGTAAAGCATTACTGAAAAAGAAGAACAAAGTGGGAGGCCTCACTCTACCTGATTTTAGAACCTATTATACTGCCACAGTAGTCAAAACAACCTGGTTCTGGTACAACAACAAATACATAGATCAATGGAACAGAATTGAGAATCCACACATAAATCCATCCACATATGGGCAGCTGATATTTGAAAAAGGCCCAAGGTCAGTTAAATGGGGAAGACAGTCTCTTTAACAAATGGTGCTGGCATAACTGGATATCTGACTGCAAAAAAATGAGAAGAGACCCATACCTTACATCATGCAGAAAAATGAACTAAAAATGGACCAAAGACCTAAACATAAAATCTAAAGCAATAAAGATCATGGAAGAAAAAATAGGGACAACGTTAGGAGCCCTAATACATGGCATGAACAGTATACAAAACATTACTAACAATGCAGAAGAGAAACTAGATAACTAAAAAAAAACTGGGAGCTCCTACAGCTCAAACACTATGCTCATCCAAAGACTTCACCAAAAGAGTAAAACGATTATCTGCAAACTGGAAAAAGGTTTTTAGCTATGACATTTCCGATCAGCATCTGATCTCTAAAATCTACATGATACTGCAAAAACTCAAGTACAAAAAGACAAATAACCCAATTAAAAAATGGGCAAAAGATATGAACAGGCAGTTCACTAAAGACATTCAGGTAGCTAACAGATACATGAGGAAATGCTCATGATCATTAGCCATTGGAGAAATGAAAACCAAAACTACAATGTGATTCCATCTCACTCCAACAACGCTGGCATTAATCCAAAAAACACAAAATAATAAATGCTGGAGAGGTTGTGAACAGACTGGAACACTTACACACTGCTGGTGGAAATGTAAAATGGTAAAACCACTTTGGAAATCAATTTGGCGCATCCTTAAAAAGCTAGAAATAGAACTACATACAATCCAGCAATCCCACTCCTTGAATACATCCTAGAGAAATAAGAGCCTTTACACGAACAGATATATGCACACCCATGTTCGTTGCAGCATTGTTTATGATAGCAAAAAGATGGAAGCAACCAAGATGCCCATCAATGGATGAATGGATATATAAATTATGGTATATTCACACAATGGAATACTACACATCGATAAAGAACAATGACGAATTCGGGAAACATTTCATAACATGGAGGAATCTGGAAGGCATTATGCTGAGTGAAATTAGCTGCAAAAGGACAATACTGTATGAGACCAATATTATAAGAAGTCGAAAAATAGTTTCAACAGAAAAGAAAATATTCTTTGATGGTTAGAGACCAGTGAGGGAGGAAGAGGGGTTTCTGCTAATTACATAGTAGATAAGAACTATTTTTGATGAAGGGAAAGACAACACACAATACAGGGAAGTTCAGCACAACTGGACTAAACTAAAAGCAGTTTCCTGAATAAACTGAACACTTCGATGGCCAGCGTAGCAGGGGCTTGGGAACCATCATTTCAGGGGACGTCCAAGTCAATTAGCATAATAAAATCTATTAAGAAAATACTCTGCATCCCACTTTGGAGCGGGGTCTGGGGTCTTAAACGCTAGCAAGCAGCCATCTAAGATGCCAACAACGGTCTCAGCCCACCTGGAGCAAAGGAGAACAAAGAGCACCAAAGAGACATGGTAATTATGAGCTCAAGAGGCAGAAAGGGCCACATAAAGCAAAGACTACACCAGCCTGAGACCAGAAGAACTAGATGCTGCCGGCTATAATTGATGACTGCCCTGAGGGGGAACACAACAGAGAACCCCTGAGGGAGCAGGAGAGCAGTGGGATGCAGACCCCAAATTCTTGTAAAAAGACCAGACTTAATGGTGTGACTAAGAATAGAAGGAACCCAGAGGTCACGGTCCCCAGACCTTCTGTTAGCCCAAGACAGGGACCATTCCCAAAGCCAACTCTTCAGACAGGGATTAGACTGGACTGTGGGATAGAAAATGATAGCGGTGATGAGTGAGCTTCTTCAAAAAAGTAGACACAGGACACTATGTGTGCAGCTCCTCTCTGGGGAGGAGATGAGAGGGCAAAGGGGGTCAGAAGCTGGCCGAATGGACACGAAGATAGAGAGTGGAGGGAAGGAGTATGCTGTCTTATTAGAGGGAAAGCAACTGGGAGTATATAGCAAGGTGTATGTAAGTTTTTGTATGAGAGACTGACTTGGTTTGTAAACTTTTACTTAAGGCAGAAAAAAAAATTTTTTTTTTCTTGAGGTTTCAGTACCAGAAAATGAGAACCGTGGGACCACCAAAACAGCCAAAGAGAAAAAGCACAGGAAATGGTTTGGACAAATGGGGGATGAATGCAGAATTTGCTTGGCGAATATGGAGATCAGTCGGATGATGGTCTAGTCAAGAAAAGGCATCCAACGAGCCCAGCAAGTAGAAAGGCTGGGAGTGGGTCTGAGATTACTGTTTGAGAACCTCTAACACAAACGTGATACCAGAAGTCATGAGACCCCATGTGTGTCAGAGTAGAACTGTACTGCACAGGATTTTCAATGGCTGATTCGTAGTTGACACCTGTGGAGATACTTCCTCTACTACAACAAAAGCTTGCTAATTCAGATGACTTTAAGAAAAAGGCAGCTTGAATTAATGAAAAATCTAACGTTTTGGGTTTACCCACAAAAGTGTGGGCTGATTAACCTCAGCTAGCTGAGATAACTTCCGTGGGGAAAGGCTCTAAGGTACAGTTAAGAATGGTTTTCACTGAGCACATAAAGCGTTCGTGGTAGAATCTACTTACAACATTCTCCAGGCAATCTACTTTATACTGCCCGTTTGCCTTGGCAAAATTTTTTCATAGGCAGGGAAAAAAGTCCTTTCCAGACCTGTTCAAAGTCCCCAAAATTTCATATTCAAACATGAAATCTAAGTTAATCCTTTCTCTACATTCAGTGAATTGTAAACACCAAGAGATCACAGGCTGTGTTTACTTTCTCTCATTCCCCCCAAAAAATAGAATAGGAAATGGAAAGTATGTGTGTGGCATACCTAAATGCTTGCTAGTTAACACAAAAATAATATACATATGAAAAATGTGACCTTGCTTACTTTATATCCTCAAAAACAGACAAGGAGGAAAATCAAACCGATTTAGACTCACAAATTTGGGCAAGTGTATCTATGACAATTAATTTTCTGTTTCCTAATTCCAAAGTGGGCAATTTGTTCAGAACAAAGTCCCTATCCACTGAACGTAGAGAGGATTAATTTAGATTTCACGTCTGAATATGAAATTTGTGGCACTTTCAACACAGACTGAGTTGGAAAGCACTTGTTTCTCTGCCTGTCAAAAGTTATCCTAAGGCAAAAGCTTAGTTGGAATCTCCCAGAACTTTCAAACCTTTTCTCCAAAACTCTCCATTAACAGAGGACTCATGTGTTACAATATTAATGCTGACATTCTCTTTTCCTGACATTTCTTGCAACTTTGATAATCTAGGGCCTCTTGCAATATAGGGGTGAATTTCAGAATGCAAGTGTGATGGTCCTGCCGAGGCCCACTGTGGCTGCCGGCCGGCTCTGGTGTGCAGCACTGAGCAACACCCTCTCTTGTTGCTTCTTTTTGTTCCTGGTTCCTTCCCTTGGGGTAAGGACTCTTCAGGTCCACCTATCAGGCTCAGGTTGTGCCTTTAATTCCCTGGAGGAGTGGGTCACCGAAAATACAGAAAAGCTAAAGGCAACATCACCACTGCCGCAGCATTTGGTGTATCCCCTTCTGGTAATTATCCATAAGCTAGTAACAGAGATTGCTTAAGCTCCATGAACAAAACACACAGACCCTCAAGGCCTCACAGGACAAATAATGTCTGTGTCAGCTTTGAACTTGAAAGCACCTTTCCACATCAGTCTTGCTTCTTTATGATGCTCCCTACAAAGTCTCTTCCAGCCAACTGTTCAGGGAGCTCTCGGCAGTGACCCCAGACCTGGAATACAAGAGTTCTTGGCAGCACTCAGATGAGTAAAAATAACTACACCTAAAAATATAGGATCAGGGTGCCACAGTGTATACACAACACTGAGAACGGAATGACAAAGAACAGCTGTCCAAAATGATAACACCAATTAAGAATTTAATAACCTTTCTGCAGGTTATTCGAGTTAAAGGGGAAAAGCTAATTATAAATTACATGCTTTTCTGATTGAGCAATACTATGTCAATGGAAGAGATTTTAGGAAAATTCCAGCTGAACCAGTTCATTCTTTGAAGCATTAAATCAATTATGAACACACCAACCCTCAGCATGAATAGCTGAATATTCAGGAAAACAAAAACATCCTTTGAAAAGCCTCTGTGCTTGGTCTACTAAAGGACCTACTTGGTAGGAGATAAATTCAGAGAAGAAAAACTCCATAGCTAACTTAGGGCACTTCCTAAAACACTTGGAAAAATGTCTCATATGACCACAAAAGCTCAGAAGCGAAAAACAAAATCAACTCAAAACACTACCAACAGATTTTGTCAGACAACGAAGGGAATGATCTGTAGGACATACTCTACCAATGGCCTGTCCACCCACACTGTGTGCTGGCCGCTGTCTCTCCACTATCCTAAAACCAACCCTGGCTCTCTGACTGACCCTTCTGGACTAATAAATTCCCTCTCCTGAGTCCTCTTCATCCTAGGTTATCAGGGCCTCAGCAGGAGAGACAGAAAAGACAGATTACCTCACACATGCACATCCCCCAAGGCTCAAGAACAGTGAGAGAACAAAGCCCCCATACCCATCTATGTAACCCAAGTACACAGAATGTATGACCCCATCTTTCTCCCTCCAAAGACACCAGAGTCAAATGGGATCTTCTTCCCCATCCCCATGGAAGAAGCCTGAGCACTGTCAAAACCACAGCATTATGTGCCACGTCTTAATTACTAAAAAGTATTCAACCCACAACTCATTTATTACCAGGTAATAAGGTAATGAATCACCTTACAGAGAGCTATATGGCCTTTGCCTTTGGTTCCTGAAAGATAACCCTTGGAATTTCCCAAGCAACCAAAAAAAAAAACCCAAACTTGTTGCTGTCAAGTCAATTCTGACTCATAGCAACCCTACAGGACAGGGTAGAACTGCCCCACAGGGTTTCCAAGGAGTGGCTGGTGGATTCGAACTGCCGACCTTTTGGCTACCAGCCAATTTCTTAACCACTGTGCCACCAAGGCGCCAAGTAATCAAAGCGCCTTTATTATTTAAAATGTCCAAACAACACTAGAAGATCTGTGCAAATGAGTGGGGACTGGCCAGGCCCCAGAGATCATTTGGGCAGCTAACCTCAGGAAGCGAGTGGGCATGATTTAATCAATCACGCATATTCACTGAGTCCCTAATCTTGACTATGCAATAAGGCCAAATAAAGGCCCTGAGCCTGGAAGTTCCAAGGGCTTCCTGATTGGTGAAAGACATCCATACACGGAATGTCACATGTACGTGGAGCCATGGAAGCTCTGTGCTGGGACCCTCCCTGGACCTCACCCTATGAGTTCCTTCATTTCTATCTTTTCCAGTTAAATCAGTAGGTCTAAGCATGGTATAAAAAAAAATCAACCTGTTGCCATCAAGTCTATTCTGACTCATAGCAACCCTGCAGAACAGAGCAGAACTGCTCCATAGGGTTTCCAAGGAGCAGCTGGTGGATTTGAATGGCTGATCTTTTGGTTACCAGCGAGCTCTTAACCACTGCGCCACTATAGCTCCAAAAGTATGGTATACTCTGTGAATTCTGTGAGTCATTTCAGTGAATTACCAAACCCTAAGGGGACAGCATGAGCCAGCAGGTCAGAAGGTTGGGGTGCTGGATGGACTACCCAAGCTTGTGGCTCTTATTCAGAAAGGGTAGTGGGAAACCAGCCTTGAATCTGTGGCTGGCAGGGCAGAAGACTGGGGTATCAGGTGGGCTCTCCAAGATTGTAGCATGCATCTGCCTATCTGGCAGTCTGAAGAACTGTAGCCCAGCTCTAGGTGATGCCTAGGGTCTGATAAGGGCCATATAGGCAGCTAGTCTGAAGGACAGTGTCCTTTAAACCTGTGAGCTCTGACCCAACTCCAGGGGGCTAGAGTCAGAGAGAGAATGCTGCCTGGGTGGCTGGTAAGGAGGATGGAGAAGTGGGAAGGTGAGGACTGGATCCATGTCCAGGTGGGAATTGGATTCATGCTAATTCCTACCATGCTGTTAGCAATGAAGGTGGGATTTTCCCACTGTGCCCTTGCTTAGGTGACCAGGAATGTCAAAAATACGACTGTAAGGAAACAGAATATAACATTCATTAACTCAAAATATTTATTAAGAATCCACCATGTAACAGGCAGTTTTCCAGGTTCTAGAGATTTGATGGTGAACCAAGATAGGGTCTCTATTATGGAGCTTATGTTCTGTGAGGGGCAGGGGACAGGGAAGACAAGATAGGTTCAGAATAATGATAGCAACCACACAGAAAATAAAATAATATGACAGAGGGTAGGGGTGGCTCTTTAGACGGGGTGATCAAGACAGGGCTCAATGAGGAGGCCAGCAGTGGACCAAGACCCAAATGACAAGAGCGAGGTCAGCGTGCTCAACCAGAGGGAACAGCAAGTGCAGAAGCCTGAAGGCCTAAAGCACCAAGAGAAAAATCCTTAAATACTAAGTAATTCTGCCCCTAATGCAGCAGAGATCATAAAAGAGAATCCTGTAGACAAGAGAGAATCAGGGAGCCTGGGAGAGAGTAGCTGGGCTGCAGGTCCTGAAGGAAAGCACCAAACGTAAGTACCATTTTCTGAGCACCTACTATGCGCCAGGCACCCCAATCTTCCGACCTGCTGGTTCCTACTGCCCCTCTTTGAGTTTGATAATTCACTGAAATGACTCAGAATTGACGCAGAGTTTTTTTTATATACCATACCTATGGGAGAAAAGACCTGGTGATCTCCTCTCTCATCCTCACAACTACCCCACAGAGTTAATACTAATATCCTCAATTGGTGAATACAGAAACTAGGCTCAGGTTGTTTCTGACGTCACCCAGCTGTCAAACAGAGCCAGGACTGTTAAACCACAAAGTGCAAACACACCCACTGAGCCTCTCGGCTCTCCAGAGACAAGCCTTCTTCCTACTAAATCAGGGCCAAGGAACTGAGTTCCTCCACCTCTGCTCACAGCAACAGGTTGCCCCAGGATGCAGGAGAGCCTCCCCAGCCCCCTCAGAGCCCTCTGCCCACTCTTTCTCTCAGCCCATCCCAAAAAGCAGGAATCAGGCTTATCATCTAAGTCAGTTAAGAACGGGAAGGCCAGTGTGATCTCAGATTCCTTCCAGCCTCTCCACCCTTACTTAGGACTTCCTCGGTTCCTGGAAACTCACTATGGCTCCCTCGATCTTTCTATTCAGCTCTGTCTGCCTCACAGCTCCAGGCTAACTGCCTATCTACAACTGCCTTTAGCGGTTAAGCGCTACAGCTGCTAATCAAAAGGTAGGCAGTTTGAATCCACCAGGCACTCCTTGGAAACTCTATGGGGCAGTTGTACACTGTCCTGCAAGGTCACTATGAGTCGGAATCAACTCAATGACAGTGGGTGGTTTGCTTTACTGCTTGTGGAAACCCTGGTGGTGTAGTAGTTAAATGCTACGGCTGCTAACCAAAAGATCGGCAGTTTGAATCCACCAGGCGCTCCTTGGAAACTCTGTGGGGCAGTTCTACTCTTTCCTATACGGTTACTATGAGTAGCAATCAACTCAACAACAACGGATTTGGTTTTCCGTTTTTTAACTGGTTGCATAGGATCACTATGAGTCCAATGGACTCGATAACAACAGCTTTTGGTTTACTGGTTTGAAGGAGCCCTGGTAGCTCAGTGGTTAAGCACTCAACTTTTAACCAAAAGGTTGGCAGATCAAACCCTCCATCCGCTCCAGGGAAGAAAGACCTGGCAATCTGCTTCCGTAAAGATTACAGTCTTGAAAATCCTATGAGGCAGTTCTACTCTGTCCTATAGGGTTGCTATGAGTCAGTATCGACTTAACGGTAACGGGTTTACTGGTTGAAATTATTAGTCCCTAGGTGGTGCAAGCAGTTTGCAACAAACCAGCCTAAAGTCTGGCTGTTGAAAGCTACCCAGCAGCATCTTGTAAGAAGGGCCTGGCAATCTGCTTCTGTAAAGATACACCCAGGAAAACCCTATGGATCAGTTCTACTCTATAAACATGGGGTTGCTGTCAGAATCGACTTGACAACAATAGGTTTGGTTTTAGTTTTTACAGGCTGGAAAGGTCCCTAGATGGCATAAACTACCTGACTACTAACCTAAAGATTGGCAGTTCAAACCCACCAAGTAGCACCACACAAGAAAGGCCTGGTGATCTGCTTCTGTAAAGATTACAGCCAAACAAGGACTCACAAGAACACGTCAACTGGGCCCTGAGGACAATGATACAGTGCAGCCGTGCAGGATTTTCTGAAGCCATGAATCCAGTGGCCTCAAGGAGTGCTGGACTGCGGAGCAGAAGCCAGCAAAGAGGGGTCCTATCTTCTGGACCCCACAAGTTCTTCTGGACCCCACAAGTTCACACTCCATGTCCCTTCAACACCAACAGGTTTTGTCATCTGCAGATAAGATTTTACATTCCTGCTTTGCTGAAAACGTTTGTCCAAAATATCTTCACCAAAAAAAGAGACTATAATGGACTTGTGAAAAGGACTGTGACTAGAGTGAATCAAGATTTCCAGAACTCTTACGTGGAAGTTAATGAGTTCACAGACTGTGGTGGATCCAGAATCACGTGGAATACAAATTAACTACGTAAGACTGAGTAAACTAAAGAATTACTATGAGTTTTATGTGGGAATATCGCTGATGTTTCACGGTTCTACTTTCTGGATATAAGAAACCATTTTCTTCCTTTCTCCTAAATTACCTAACGGGTTTAGATATTCTAACTCCTGAATTAGAAGTTCTTGTTGGTAAACTTAGCAGAGTTGTAAATACCATAACCACAGAAGTGTCTGAAGTTCAAGTTATGATTTTACAAAATAAAATGGCATCAGATTTCCTGTTAGTCTCCCAAGAACAGTTTGTGCCTCAACAAATAAATGTTCTTGTGTTTATATTAATACACAATCTGAGATTTGCAGAATGTAGCTGCTGCTGAGGCGCGTGAAAAGCAATTACTGATACTTATGTATAAAAAAACACCTTATGAGATTTCCTTGGTTCAAAGGCTTTAGGGTCATGGTTTCATTGGTTATTTCAGATAATTGGCCAAATACTATTGTTAATATTTCTGTTCTACCTCCCAGTTTGCTGTATGGTGTTTCAGATCTTAAAAATCAGGTGGTGCCCAGCTACCATTATTGAACATTTTTGGTCAAAGATTCCATAGCAGGATCATGATCAAGAGGAGTGAATGACAAAAAGTGTTATAATTCTCCTGGAATCCAGGTTTCTGGCTTTCATGGAGGTTGCGATAACCCACACCCGCCATTGCCCTTGGGTATCCTTTCAGATCTTGAGCTCTGAGAAAAAAACTGGTTCCTGAAGCCACTTTTTAGTCAAATAATGGTCCAGATAAATTAGTAAGGTCATCTTGCTTTGGGTGCTTTGTTTTTTGAAGAATTCAGTCTGTTTTGGGAAACTGATTCCAAAGATCAGACTGGGAGCTATGTTTTGGGTAAATCAGAAATTGTTTTAATTAGTTCAAGACAATGTTGTATGAAATGCCTGTCTAATATTTGTAATCAAGTTGTCCCCCTCTTGCTATATAGAAAATTATATATCTTGAAGAAAACCAGGTTCTCAGAGGAGATCAATCTCATGCCTTGAGTCAGCCTTTTTTTTTGGAAACCAAGTAGTCCCTCCGATGTGGCTTGCCCTACACTTACCCTAATTTAAAATCACAGAAGTGGAGTGTCTGAGTGGATTGGAAGAAGGGAATGTGTGAGGGCACCCTAAAACTGAGGCCCTTGGCCTAACTAAAATGGCTGACACAAGGTCTGGCTCAGATTCCATTTTGTCTTAGGCTCCACTTCTGCTTCTGGGAAAGTGACCCATGACTATTAACAGGTAAACCAGGGTGAAGCAGCTTGCCCTGGGGAAGAACATTTAGTATGTTTTAAATACATTAACTGAGGACCTCCAACAAAAGGAGTCCATCCTGTGTTATCTTATATTCATGTATTCTCTAATCGAAACTTGGCTGTCACATTTTAATTTTTCTATACCTTGTTTCTTCTAGACAAGCTTTGAGTGCTCCTTATGGATTTATGTTTTTGAGTGGTGGATCCAACTACACTAATTTAGATGATACTTTTCCAAGTGGTAGTGAATTTATGTAGGCAATCTCCTCTTTAGGTTCCTGGAGAATGCGTGGGCATTGCATTTTGGAAACTCTAGGATTTTTAGGATTATCTTTAGATACTCGCAGTAATGATGCTAACAAATATTGGGGTGGGGGGAGCAAATCTGTTGCCATCCAGTCAATTCTGACTCACAGCGACCCTACAGGACAGAGAAGAACTGCCCCACAGGGTTTCCAAGGAGCAGCTGGTGGATCTGATTAGCACCCAAGCTCTTAACCACTGTGCCACCACGGCTCCAAATATTGGAAAGGTAATGTTAAATTGTTACACACTGTAAAACAAGAGTCAGAAGAAAATCCACTGGTCCAATATTCAGTATGTGATTGGTCATTTCTAAGAGCTTCAATACCTACTTATGGTGTAGTTGAATTATAAAAATATTTAAGAAATTTATCCATCACTATGAGACAAATGTTTGGCAGTCTGAATCCATCAGCCCTCCCTGGATATGCTGTGGGGTAGTTCAACTCTGTCCTATAGGGTCGCTATGAGTCAGAATCAACTAGATGACAACAGGTTTGAGTTTTTCATGATGACAGGTTTGAGTTTTTGGTTTTATGGGACAAAGAGCAAACAAAGTTGCTAACAGGATTGAAACACAACAGCTATCTCTGACCTCATTAGCCAAGATGCCATTAGATAACAAAACAGCCTTGGGTTTTTGATTAGCCCAAGAAGGTGGAGTCTATGCTGCTGCAAATACTTCTTGTTGCATTTCAATAAATAACACAGGAGTAGAACAAGACATACTCAGAATCAGACAGCAAGCTACTTGGTTACACCCTATAACACAGCTACAAAGACCAGATTTATTTGGTTGTTACCATCAGGAATAAGTACATGGGCTAGATCACTTTTGCAAGGAATAGTAATATTCTTAGTCGGCATCCTGATAGTATTAGGCATAATAAAACTTATCTTCCATGGTCTTATACACTTGAAAGGCAAAAGAAAGGCTCAGGGTAAAATGTTGATGCACACTGACTCTGCTAATTTCTGCAATGCGATTGATGAACACGTCACTCTTAAGATTCTGACGAAGAACCAGATGGTATCCAGTGGAAAACCAGCACTGGGAGTTTAAAGAGCCTGCCATGGCCACCATCTAGGAACCTGACTAAATCCAGGTTTTCATCGTCAATATGTTATCTCCAATCTCCAATCAAAAGGAGAAGTGAGCCTTCAGCAGCCATCCAAGATATACCTACCGGTCCCATGCCAGCTGGAGCAAAGAAAAATGAAGAAGACCAAAGACACAAGAGAAAGGATTAGTCCAATGGACTAATGGACCACAACTACCACAACCTCCACCAGACTTGAGCCCAGAACAACTAGATGGTACCTGGCCACCACCACCAACTGCTCTGACAGGGATCACATTAGACAGTCCCAGACAGAACCAGAGAAAAATACAGAACAAAATTCAAATTCACACACACACACACAAACACACAAAAAGACCAGACATGCTGGTCTGGTACACTGGAGAAACCCTGAGAGTATGGTCCCCAGACACCCTTTTAACTCAGTACTGAAGTCACTCCTGAGGCTCATCCTTCAGCCAAAGATTAGACAGGTCTACAGGGCCAACAACACACTTGAGGAACGTGCTTTGCAATTCAATCATGTATATGAGATTAATGGGCACATCAGCCCAAAAGTAAAGACAAGAAGAGGCAGGATAACTGGACAAATGGAAATGGGGAACGAGGGGATGGAGAAGGGGAAAGTGTTGACACATCATGGGGTTGGCAACTAATGTCACAAAACAATTTGTGTATAAATTGTTGAATAAGCAACTACTTTCCTCTGTAAAATTTCACCTAAAGCGCAATAAAAAAAAAAAAAGTCACTTAGGAATTAAAATTGGAGCCATTAGCTGGACTCAAACAACTGAGAACGACACATCAACTGGGCCCGGAGGTATAAAAACAACAGCTAGGACAGTCTTGGAAAACATCTTTTAGGAAACCTTTCACATAAACAGAGCACAGAAGACCCACATATTTTCTACTCTTGCCTTTTTCTATTAAAAAAACCCACTGCCGTCGAGTCGATTCCAACTCATAGCGACCCTATAGGACAGAGGAGAACTGCCCCATAGAGTTTCCAAGAAGCGCCTGGCAGATTCAAACTGCCGGCCTCTTGGTTAGCAGCCATAGCACTACGCCACCAGGGTTTCCCTTTTTCTGTTAAAAAAAAATATATATTAGCAGCTAATAAATAGCAAGATTTGTTAGACCAATGAAGACCGTGAAATCTGTACCAATAATTATTAAACAAGACAATTCAAAATGAACAATCACCGTGATTTAGCAGTTTTTAGCCAATCCGTGAAAAGGTGAAACGTTTAATGATTTTACTCTTTTGTAATGTCAGTATACATTCGTGACTGAAATCTGTACCAATAATTATTAAAAAGACAATTCAAAATGTACAATCACAGTGATTTAGCAGTTTTCAGCCAAGCTGTGAAACACTGAAACTTTAAATGATTTTACCCTTTGGTAATGTCAGTATACATTGATGATTTTACATTCCTTGGACTAGCAGCATGCTTGTCCATTTTCCACTTTTGCTTCTTGGAACATATGCCAAATAAAATCGTTCTTCTTGCTTTACAAAAAAAAGAGTAGAGCCAAGAAAACTGTATGAGGCAGTTCTACTCTATAAACATGGGGTTGCCGTGAGTCAGCAACGGGTTTAGTTTTTAATTAGTTGGACTCACACACCTTTCTTCAAAGACGCCTCTGGGTATTGTCCCAGCAGTCCCCGCGTATTGAAACAGTAAGAGACACTCCTGGTGACTGTCAACATTACCCTCCAGCTCCCATGGGACGACCAGCCCAGACATTCACTGAGGAGGTCTGCTTAAGGAGACAGCAAATGGGATCACATGACGTTCCTGTAGCTTCCATAGCCATCATTCTTCCTACAAAGCATAGGTCAGAGAATATTTTCTGAGCACACTCCCTGGGGTGGAGATATTAATAGGTTTTCACTAGTCACGACTCCTGGTAAAGTTTAGCAAATATTTATATCACTCTGTCCACATGTTTATGCTTTAGTGGAAGAATGGAAAGATGGCATATTTTATGGAAAATGCACTTCAGCATGGTTTGGGTAACTGGTTGGGATGATCCTAGTATTTCTCCAAGAGTCTCTGGGTGGTGCAAATGGCTGCTCGCCAAAAGTTTGGGGGTCTGAATTCACCCAGAGGCACTCAGAAGAAAAGCCTGGTGATCTACTTCCCAAAAATCAGCCACTGAAAACCCTATGGAGCACAGCCTTACTCTGACACACATGGGGCCACCATGAGTTGGGACTGACTCAGTGGCAACTGGTGTACTGGTTTATTAGTTATCATCCAAACTGGGATACATGTAGGCATGAACAGAGATGCCATTAATAACTTAATAACTGCAACATGATAAAGTATGTAAACCAGGATTCTCCTGGGCAAACCAAGAGTTAGGGTTACCCGGTCCAGGTGAAAAGGATGATTTGAAAAAAAAAAAAAAAACGAGAGAGAGAGAAACTGACAACAGGTCTATTACCTCAGGGAGTCAAAAATATGACTGTTAATCTGATTTCATATCAAATCAAAGTATTTTTCCCAGGGCGGGGGGAGGGTAGGAAGGAGACAGTTCAAACAAATCATTTCCTTCCCCCCAAAAATGAAACTACAACACACAGAAACACAGTCTGTCAGGAGACCAGGAAACAAACGATATGAACACTTCCCCATACGATCTAACCAAATGCTAAAATCCATCAGGGGACACTTGAGAAAATGTGGACCCGAACGTCAATACCAGATGGCCAACCAGAGGGAAAGAAGTCAATATCTGCAGTGCAGCATGCTTTCAGAGGTACAGTTCAGCCATTTACGGACAGGAAACAGAACTTCTGCACCAGTGAAAATGCAATGTTGTTTTAGAGCACCACTCGTTCCTGATAGCACAGTGGTTAAGAGGTACGGCTGCTAACCAAAAGGGTCGGCAGTTCAAATCCACCAGCCACTCCTTGGAAACCCTATGGGGCAGTTCTATACCGTCCTGTAGGGTCACTATGAGTCGGAATCAACTCGATGGCATCTGGTTTTTTGGTTTTGTTCCACGGAGCCTTTCCTGACTCAACAAACACATTCCTGAGGGTAAGTCACTCCTCTTCCTTTCAGTGCACCTTGCATGTGACCATCAACATTTGAAATCTGTCATCAGACATTCCAGACACCTCTTCCCCCTCACACACACACTACACACACACATTTATTTGTTGTGTTACTCCGGGCATGAAATTTAACTTCTCTGCACCTCAGTTTCCTCAGCTGTGAAATGGAGGCAAAGAATGTGACCACACTTGGAAAGCATTTACAAATAGTAATCACGGTTACAGCGGTAGCATGCTATCTCATATTATGTTGTTGTTGTTAGCTGCCATCTGGTCGATTCCAACTCATGGTGACCCTGTATGTGCAGACTAGAACTGCCCTGTGAGGCTTTCAAGGCTGTGATCATTCGGAAGCACATTGCCAGACCTGTCTTCCTGGGTGCCTCTGGGTGAGTTTCGAACCCCCACCCTCGAATGATAGTTATTTGAATAATAAGGTAGGAAACTGTTAATGGAAGTCTCAGTGGGTCCTGAAGGGGCAGAATAATCGTGCCTGAGATGAGGAGAAGCACCGCCTGTTACTTCAGAGAGGGAGGGGAGCTGAGAGGAAAATGGCGGAGAGCCAGGGCAAAGACCTCCCTGAATACTTCTCCCTGCAAATCTTCAAAAATCCCCAAGCTCTCATCATGCGTGGGTTTTTGTAGAAAACGGAAAAGATGAGCTGATTTTCTGAGCTCAAGGGATGTGGAGGAAAACAGACACAGCTAGGAGACAGGTGCAGAATGCAGAAAAACGCCTGGGTATGTGAACACAGAACTTGCAGAAAGTGTGGAATGAGACTTCTGCCAAGCTCACTAGCTTCCTGCAAGCCACAGGGACTGGGCAGAGACTAGATGGCCTTCATTTATTGCCCAACTCCCCACTGACTAAAACCATGCAAACACACTCTGTCTAGACTTACTCATGTCTGCCTGCGTAAATGGTCATGTTCATCTCTTCCTACCTTAAAATTCTTGCCAGGGATTCAATTCAAAACTGTGGGAGAGGAAACAGGTTAATGGTTAAGAGCACAGCCTTTGAACCAAACAAAGCTGGGTTCAACCCCAGCTCCATCACCTTCTTGCTTTCCGCGTGACCTTGGGCGACTTATTCAACCCTGTATGGATCTCAGTGTTTCACCAGTCACCAACTTCTCAAAGCAAACCTGACCAAGAGAATTAGCCTGAGGTGACAGGAAATTAAAATGGAGCCAGCTGCTCTGAGGGAGACAGGAGCACAGTCCTCAGGTTCATTGAAAATTTGTCAGTTAGCATCAATCTAACCAACAAAACCTTCGCCCACCTTAAAACCAGCTGCCATCGAGTCCAGTTGATTCCAACTCATGTGTGTCAGAGTACAACAGTTTAGGGTTTTCAAAGGCTGATTTTTCATAAGTAGATCACCAGGCCTTTCTCTTCCAAGGCACCTCTGAGTGAACTCGAACCTCCAACCTTTCAAGTTAGCAGCCCAGCATGTTAACCCTTTACACCACCCAAGGACTCCTCACCCTACTTTTCATATACCCTTTCCACAGGAGAAGCCCTGGTGACGGAGTGGTTAAGAGTTCGCCTGCTAACCAAAAAGTTGGCAGTTCAAATCCACCAGCTGCTGCTTGGAAACCCTATAGGGCCGTTCTACTGTCCTACAGGGTCGCTACATGTCAGAATCGACTTGAAGGCAATGCGTTTGTTTTGTTTGTTTTTGTTTTTTCCACAGGCTAATACATTCTGTAGTAGCTGCTATTTAGTCACGTCATCTTGCCCTCTGTAAAAAACGTCGATTCCCAGAAAACAGAGGCAACTAATTCCCTTTTCTGTTTGTGAGCCGGCTGCTCTGTGGGATTCCTTCCTGCTGCACCTCATCCTTCCTGGAAGGGATCCTTAGAAAATGCGCCTCCTCCTTACAGGAAAGGAATCCCTCCCGAGGAACTGTGCAGATGAGGCAGCTTTGTGGAATTTTCCTTCAAAAGACTTCAATTTACTTTCTGTACGGCTCCTAGCAGAGATGTCCAATCCACTTAAAGAGTGAAAGAGAGAGAATCTTATTTTGGCGTACTCAAAGGGTCTAATTTTCTCTTTAAAATCGTTTTGAGGAAAAACAAGAACTACATTATAATCAAAAGGGAGGGGGGAAAGAGGATTTTGAGCTTGCCCTGAGAGAACAATAGAGCCATCTCTTTTTTTTTTTCAGTTATTAATATTGGATAACATAAGGCTTTGCATGGGGTTTTCCCAAAAGCAATCTAGTGTGCAATGTGCATGAAGCAATAAAAGGGAAAGTTCAGAGTATGAGTCTGAGTTAACTCCACAGCCTGACGGTTCAAAACAGCTAACAGTGGATAACCTCACACCAAAGACGGATCCCACCTAGTGCTGGAGACAGGACACCAACAAAGGGGTCACCTAGTTTCAAAAGCAATAATTATACTTGGAACACTCTGTGTGCTTGTTCGGGGACAGAAGCAGCTCTCCTCCGTATTAATCCATAAGCATTTCAGGGATTTCACCTGAATTCAATCCAAAAAGGAGGCGCCTGGGTAGTGCAAGCAGTTGCAATCGGCTGTTAACCTAAGGTTGACGATTTGAACATACCCAGCAGGTCTGTGGAAGAAAAGGCCTGGCGGTCTGCATCTGTAAAAATTACAGCCAAGAAAACCCTATGGAGCAGTTCTGCTCTGTCACACATGGGGTCACCCTGAGTCAGGGGCTGACTGGACTGCAGTTAAAAACAACCACCCAAAAAATGAGACACAGAAGGGAAGGAGGGATGGTGCACGCTGGGGCAAGTGAGTAAGCAGGTCAGGTACAGTCTAACACAGCACCAGCAACTACAACACAAAACCAAACCAAAACCAAAGCCATGGCCATCCAGTTGATTCTGACTCATAGCAACCCTGTAGGCCAGAGCAGAACTATCCCATAGGGTTTCCAAGCAGCAGCTAGTGGATTCAAACTGCCAACCTTTTGGTTAGCAGCCTGAGATCTTAACCACTGCGTCACCAGGGCTCCAACACAAAGCAGCTCTGATCAACGGCAGCCAGCAGCACTAAAGACATGGAGACATGTGGCACATGGACAATGGAGGAGACAGGTCCAGCATCCATGGGGAAAACAGGGACTCCCTGGGAGCCCACTCTCAGAAACTGAAACAGCTGTGTGTAGAGCAGTTGAGCAGCCAGGAAGAAGGAAAGCAGGAAAGTACTCCAGTGTGGGGAAAGTGGATTTGAAGGTGCAGCCTCACTACATGGCAGCCTCTTGGATCTGCTCAAAAGCAGGGGTTCTCAAACTCAGGGTTAAGACAGGAATCGAGTCAATTTAGTAGGAGCTCTGGTGGCGTAATGGTTAAGAGCTACAGCTGCTAACCAGAAGGTCAGCAGCTTGAATCCACCAGCTGCTCCTTGGAAACCAACCCTATGGGGCAGCTCTACCCTGTCCTATAGGGTCGCTATGAGTCGGAGTCAACCCGACAGCAATGGGTTTAGTTTTTGACCATGATCACTTTTTTTTTTTTACGAATAGAAAATCAATGGGACGCACACATTACTGTTCCATGAAACAGAATACTGCTTCCAGAAACTTCATTTTTTGTTAAAATACGTGTGTGCACGCGCATGTATGTGTATAAAGAAATACATAAGGTAAAACCTGCGAAACCTGGAAATGCCTCAGAGAAGGGCAATCACATATTTTCCACTGATTGTGACAGAAAAGTGGTAAGCTGCACTCTGTCAAAGGCGGAAAACTCTTGAGACTGAGAAAAAACCGTCTCTTCGAGCTCCGGCTCTCACATGTTTCCGGTATAACTATGTGTGTGTGTACGATACATAAAAAATGTACCATTACCAAGGGGGTGGAAAATAGTGGGAATTACAAAATGGGTTTATAAAAAGTATTTTGACTACTCTCCCTTAGCAACAGCTCTTTTCTCATTAGAAAGATGCACTCCTTTGTTAAAGAAATGCAACTTAAAGGATTCAGGGTCACAGTTTCCAAACAGATGCTGGGATTTTTTTTTTGGCTTAAAATGGAGACCTCAAAGTAATGCAGTACTCTTACAATAAATATACTATTTAAGTAGTCCTCATGCACATATTGCCTTCATCAATTTTTATAGGCATGAAGGCAATTCCGGATATTCTAGACAATGGTCAGGCATGTTTTTTATATCACTTAAACTTCTGGTGCAGTAAACTGTCTCCCAGAACTGTCAAAATCCAAATGACATTGGCTTCAGTACAATGAGAAAATGATGGAAACAGAGTGTACTCTACAATCATGTTAACACAGGCTCATTAATCATTGCATTGCTAACAAATGTTCCTGATTTGAACATGTACTTTAAACCACAGCTCTACCAAACCAAATCCGTTGCCTTCGAGTCAATTCCAACTCATTCCAACCCTATACAACACAGTAGAACTGCGATACATACACATGAGAATATGCGTGCCTTGGGTCATTATGTAAAATTTGTGGGACGTGATCAAAAAGTTTAAAAACCGGCCCTACAACAAAACCAACAAAACCAAACCTATTGCTGTTGAGTCCATTTTGACCCATAGCAACCCTTTAGGACAGAGGAGAACTGCCCCACAGGGCTTCCGAGGAGCATTTGGTTTGGACTTGAACTGCCAGCCTTTTGGGTTAACAGCCAAACACTTAACCACCATACCACCAGGGCTACAACAATGGCTCTCAAACTTGAACATGCATTGGAATTACCTGGGGCCGAACGAGTCCCCAGGTGATGCTGATACTGCCGGTCCCAGAGCCACTTTGAGAAGCACTGCTCTGGGGCTGTGTTGTTCAATCCAGGGGCCGCTAGCCACATGTGACCAGGGTGTAGACTGGCTAAACTAAACAACCAGTTGCCATGGAACTCACAGCAACTCTATGGCTACGGAGGACTAATTCTGAAGATGATCCTATTTCCTTCCCCTCTCTTCCTTTGAAAACG